>NC_042617.1:379779068-380073670 GCF_901001135.1 Rhinatrema bivittatum
GTTACGGTGGTTACTACCCTGAATCAATTAAGCCTGATACTTAACTTTCAATGCATATCCAGCGTAGCTCTCTGCTTCAACGGCAGGGGGAGTGAAGAAAAGTGGATTTATATTCAGACAACAACCAACAAGGACTGAATGCACAGGCTGGGTAAACAAATAAGCATGGGAGTAGCTTGCTTATTGTGGCGGTTACTACCCAGAATCAATTAAGCTAGATACTTCACTTAGATGCAGTTCCAGCACTGTTCTCTACATTAATGATGGGGGTGGAAGGGAAATAGAACCAAAAGGTTTCTAAGGGCCAAGAGTAACAGATAAGTATGAGGGGAAAAAAAGAGTGAAAGCTTGCTGGACAGACTGGATGGGCCCTTTGGTCTTCTTCTGCCGTCATTTCTATGTTTCTATGTTTCTTGTGCATGAGAAGCTCATCATTCCAACAATCCTGTGTGGAGATGCTGTTGGGAATGGTAGTGCTCTCTACTGCTTTCTAACCCAAGGACAGGATGCTAGGGACATTTAGTGGAGACCTATGGGGGCTCTACATGTTGAAAGAACTGGTCCTAGGACTGATCCCTGAGGCACACCACTAGTAATGCCTCCTCCTCAGAGCAAACTCCATTTACCACTATCCTATTACTGGCTGTGTATATTGTGTGTTAATTTTTAAGGCTAGTATTTGTTTGCAACTGTTCAGAATTGTATGTGTTTATGGAAAATAGACTTTTTATTAAGTTTGTGAGCTAGTAAAGGTTATTATTTGTGAGTTTGCAAAAGGTCACTTACTTGATCTGAGAAGATGAGAATACGTCCCTGGGCAACTAGTCACTAGTTTGATTGCCACTCAACCCCCTTCCCCTCCCCATCTTCCACCTACTGCAGACACATTTTTTGTTATATAGATAATGCTCTCCTCCCTGATTTTAGTGATTGAAAAATTTTAGCCTTATTACTGATCATTCACAAACTAGTCACCTAGTTATTGATTTAAAAACATTGAGGTCAATATTCAAAGCTATTTAGATGGATAAATCAGAAGTTATCCATCAAAATGGTAAGTTATACATCTAACTCACAAGTTATCAGTCTAACTCCAAGTTATCCATCTAACTACAATTATCTATCTAGCTCCATTTAAATGTTTAGTTTTGAATATTGACCTCCTTAGATTTAAGACATCAAGTAAATAATTTAACAACCCTTAAATTCAGAGACATAGCTATTCCTTAATTAGCTTTTACAACTTTAGCAATCAAATTAAGATGCAGACAAAAGCCCAGCAGCAAGTTGGGAGGCTATCCAGTATTTTGCACCAAGGGTCTCATGTATGATTATTTACCTATTGGTAAAAGGTTGTATTTGTGCACCCCGTCAAAAAGCTCCTAGCTCTCAGAGAATGAGCCCAATCTCTGGAGGTCAAAGTAGCAGACCTGGAGGAGCTGAGACACATAGAGAGGTATATCGAGAAGACCTTCAGGGACATAGTAGAGCAGTCCAAATTCTAGTCAAGCAGTCCTTGTGCTGCTTTGAAGTATCAAGGTCACTTGGCAGGAGACCATCACTTTAGTGCTGAAAGAAGTGATCCTGAAACTGGGACCTACCCTCCAGGTGATACTTTGTCTTCGCAGTGAGGATGTGTCTCCAAGGCTGTGTACCCTGGAAGGAAAGGTTAAGATGGCCATTGTATAAGGTTATTCAATTTTTAGGAATTTAGATAGATGGATGGCTGGAGAGTATGACGATTGCTTCTTAACTTGCCTGCCTGATGCATAGGTAGAGGACTTCATATACCACCCAGATAAGATTTTATAGTGCTAGGAAGACTGTTTTGGTGCATGTGGGCACTAATGACATAAGAAGGTGCAGGAGAGAGGTTCTAGAGGCTAAATGTAGGCTCTTAGGTAGAAAACTGAAATCCAGAAACTCCGGGGTTGCATTCTCAGAAATTCTCCCTGTTCCACTTGCAAGACCTCAGAGGCAGCTGAACTCTGGAGTCTTAATGCACAGATGAGATGATGGTGCAGGGAAGAGGGTTTTAGATTAGTTAGGAACAGAGGAACATTCTGGGGAATGGGGGAGAATATTCCAATGAGTGGGCTTCATCTTAATCAGAGTGAAATCAGACTGCTGGCACTAATATTTAAAAAGGAGATAGAACAGCTTTACGATTATGTGTGTGGGAGGGGGGGGGGGGCGGGGAGCCAACATCTTTCAGAAGCACATTGTTCAGAGGGATGTATCTTCCACAGATAGTTGCAAAACAGGGAAGTTAGAATATACCAGTATAGAGGTTGTGTTTAAGACTGAAGTAGCTCAGATGGATATAAACAAAAAGCACTCAGATGTGAATGACTCTAAATTGCCTGTTTCATTTGCCAACAAGCAGGTTAAGAATGCAAAGAGAAATGAAAGTACAAATGAAAAACATACTTTAAAATGTTGATATGTGAATGCCAGAAGTCAGAACAATAATGCTGGAGAGTTAGAATATATAGCATTATACAAGGATATACACATAAGACATTATGTAACAATGTAACAAGTTGTTTTGTATGTAAACCGGAGTGAAGCCAACCCTGCTATACCTCAGTATATAAAAAAATGCTAAAAAAAAAATAAAAAATTATAAGCATTTCAGAGATGTGTTATAAGGAGGATAACCAATGGGACACTGTGATACCAGGGTATAAATTTTATAACCATAATAAAGCAAATCAAGTTGGTGGAGGGGTAGCATTATGTATAAAAGTTGGCATATTGTCAAACATGATAAAATTCCTTCAAGAAACAAAATACACTGTGGAATCCTTATGGATAGAAATTCCATAGGTGACAGGTAAGAGTGGGTATATTTATTACTGGCTGTCTGGCCAAAATGAAGAAACAGAAATACAAGCTGAAATTTTAAAAAATTGAATAAATTTGGCAACATAATAATAATGGGAGATTTCAAATACCCTGGTATTGATTTGGTCAATGTCTCATCAGGACATTGACCAAATGTCCTGATGAGAAGAGATGAAGCTTCTAGATGACATAAATGACTGCTTCATTGTGCAGCTGTTCCTAGAACTGACAAGAGAGAAACCCCATTGCAGAAGGATTAACACTATCATCTGGGAAACATCACTAAGCCTGCCCGACAGTCGCACCCTACCACCACCTACATCACAGTCTGTCACCATACAGCCTCCGGCATGTGCTGATGACTTTACCACTGATGAGCGCATGGAGGGGGCTACTGTTACTCCTGATGGTTTAGTCGGGCTTTCTCAGTTTATGGGTGAGTCAGCTGTTTCTTAGACTATTTTTTCTATTGTTAAACTGGAGGTGGTAATACTCGATGCTTTATGGGACTTGGAGGCTAATCTCTCTCAGTCCTTTATTGCTCAATGTCAAAGTGTCCAGGCTCTTTCTCAGAGGTTGGATCTGATGTCTCAGGACCGCCAGCGCATATTTCAGGATCATTTGAAGAAAATTCAAGTTGCTGAAAAAGATATCCATGATATTAAAGAAGTTAACTCAGGTATTATTTGCGAGTGTACTTTTCTAACTTGAAGCATCCATACCAGAGTTCTAAAAGAATGAAAACATGAAATTTCTATCCTGTTACTAGCAATCTGTAACATATCAGGTTTGCCTCCAAACCTGTTAAATTTTTATGAAGGGGTTAACGTGGATAAAAGTGAACCAGTAGATATAACGTATTTGGATTTTCAGAAGTCCTTTGACAAAGTCCCTCATGAGAGGCTTCTAAGAAAAGTAAAAAGTCATGGGATAGGAGGCGATGTCCTCTCATGGATTTCAAACTGGCTAAAAGACACGAAACAGAGAGTAAATTGTGATAAATTGCAGGAGGACCTTGCGAGACTGGAAGATTGGGTATAAAAATGTCAGATGAAATTTAATGTGGATAAGTGCAAGGTAATGCATATAGGGAAAAATAACCCATGCTGTAGTTACACAGTTAGATTCCATATTCGGAGTTACAACCCAAGATAAACATCTAAGCGTCAACGTGGATAATACATTGAAATTGTTGACTCAGTGTGCTGCGGCAGTCAAGAAAGCAAACAGAATGTTAAGAATTATTAGGAAGGGAATGGTGAATAAAACGTAAAATGTCATAATGTCTCTGTATTGCTCCATGGTGAGACCGCACCTTGAATACTGTGTACAATTCTGGTCGCCACATCTCAAAAAAGATATAGTTGAACTGAAGAAGTTACAAGAAAAGAGACCAAAATGATAAAGGGGATGGAACAGCTCCCCTATGAGGAAATGCTAAAGAGGTTAGGGCTCTTCAGCTTGGAGAAGAGATGGCTGAGGGGGGATATGATAGAAGTCTTTAAAATTATGAGAGGTCTAGAATGGATAAATGTGAATTTGTTATTTACTCTTTCAGATAATAGAAAGACAAGGGGCCACTCCATAAAACAAATCAGAGAAAATTATTTTTTTACTCAACGCAAAATTAAGCTCTGGAATTCATGCCAGAGGATGTGGTTAGGGCAGTTAGTGTAACTGGTTTTAAAAAATAAGTTCCTGGAGGAGACGTCCATAAACTTCAATTAATCAAGTTGACTTAGGGCCATATTTTAAAAAGGTTATGCGCATAACCTGTCTTCCGCGCACCGGGCCTATTTAAAAAAGGCCTGGCAATGCATGTAAAGCCCCGGGATGCGTGTAAGTCCCGGGGCTTGCAAAAAGAGTCAAGGAAGGGGAGGGGCAGGAGCGGGGCCAGAGACCTCAGACAGAGCGACCATTGTTGCTCTCTCGGAGGATCGCGTGCTGGAAGGCTACTGGCATGTGCAACCTGTACCTGCCGGGAGGCAGGCGCAAAAGGAAAGATAAACATTTTGGGGGGGTTAGAGTAGGGCTAGGGGGGTAAGGTTAGGGGAAGGGGTGGAAAGGTCAGGTTAGGGGGGAATGAACGGGGGAAGGCAGCACGGCTCGGAGCACGCAAGGTGCACAATTGGCACCTCCTTGCCCATGCCGACCCCGGATTTTATAACTTGTGCGTGCCTGCACACGCAAGTTATAAAATCAGGTGTACATGTGTGAGCGACGGGTAGTGCGTGCACATGTATGCCTGCGCGCAACCTTTTAAAATCTACCCCTTAGGGAATAGCCACTGGTATCACTGGCATTAGTATCATGGGATATATTTAATGTTTGGGTTCATGCCAGGAACTAGTAACCTGGATTGGCCACTGTTGGAAATGGTATGCTGGGCTTAATGGACTCTCGGTTAAACCCAATATGGCAATTTCTTGAAAACTATGATTCCTGAAAACTTGAAGGTGGCCAATGTGATGCTGATTTTTTAAAAGGGCTCCAGACATGTTCCAGGAAAGTATAGATCAATGAGCCTGAAATCACTGCTGGCGAAATGGTAGATACCATTCTGAAAAAGAACATTACTGGCCATATTGATAGACATGGCTTAATAGAGAAGAGTCAATATAATTTTATCAAGAAGAAGTCTTGTCTTTCTAATCTTTTAGAATTTGTTGAAGGTGTAAATAAAGGTGAGCTGGTTGAGATAGTGTATTTGGATTTTTAGAAAGCATTTGACAAAGTCCTCTATGAGAGAGTTCTCTGGAAATTAAAATGTCTTGGTATAGGAGATAATGTTCTGTTGCTGATTAGTAACTGATTACATGACTAGATACAGGAGATAGGACTAAATGGACAGTTTTCCAAATGGAGAAATGTCTTTAATGGAGTACCACAGAAGTTGGTACAGGGACCTGTGCTCTTTAACATATTCATAAATGATCTGGAGAAGGGAATGCATGAACTAATCACATTTTCAGATAGAACCGAATAATTTAAAGTTGTTAAAACAGGAGCAGATTGTGAGGAACTGCAGAAGGATCTTGTGAGACTAGGAGTCTGGGCAAATGAACGGCATAATAACATAGTATTGATGGCCAGAAAAGACCAAATGGTCCCATCAATCTCCTCAGCAAGATTCTTAAGTAGCAAATGTCATTCTGTGCAGGTTACTCCCATGTTTATGTTAAGAGTAGTAACTGCCACTCCATGCTGTTACCCTCAAGCCTCATGTTAAGGGTAGTAATATTTACAATCAGAACCAAGCAATTGTTAAACCCATAACAAAATTATTGCAAGGGGTGAGCAGCAGCCTTCTTGATAATTCAGACAATGCCCTTGAGCATGCTTTGGCCATAGAAGCAATCCTATGCTTTTTCCCTAATGTCTGTGTATCAGTACCCCAGACCATAAAAGTTGGGGCCCAGTGTTGGCTGTTATCTGAATCCAATTCTTCTTTTTCCCCTCACCATCAAAGCGGAGAGTGATGTTGCAGTTAAGTCAAAAGCATCAAAACTGATTGGTCTGCAGTTGCAAAAGTAGCTTATAAATAATTGCTGTATGCCATAAACTAGCCTTGAATTTGTGGCCTCAATTGTGTGCGCTGGTTGCTCCACTTTTATGCTAGTCACCCTAAGGCTTATGTTAATGGTAGTACCTTCTGATCCATGCAGGTTACCCCAATCTGAAATGCTGCACCTGAAGTTAATGTAGATTACCTTATTTCTTCATGTCCATCCTCTATTCTCTAGGGAATTCTCTAGGGAATTCAAAAGGGCATGGGATAAGTACTGCCCATGTCTTCACCACCTCTTCTGAAATGGAATTCCAGGAATCCACCACTCTCTCTGTGAAGAAAGATTTTCTGATGTTGGTTCTCAGTCATCCTCCTTGAAGGTTCATATTGTGACCCCTAACTCAACAGTTTTCTTTCCAGTGACAAATTAAATCTAATATGGAAAAGTACAAAGTGATGCAGAAAGGGAAAAATAATCCCAGCTATGGGTACACAATGCTAGGTTTTACATTGGGAGGATTACCAAGAAAAAGGATCTTGGAGTCCTTGTAGACAATACATTGAAATTCTCTGTTCAGTGCTTGGCGGTGGTCAAAAAAATCAAATAAAATGTTAGGAATGATCTGGAAAGGAACAGAGAATAAAACAGAAAATATCATATTTCTTCTGTATAGAGCCATGGTATGACTATACCTTAAGTATTGTGTGCAGTTCTGTTAGCCCCATCTCAAGAAAGTCATAGCAGAACTAGACATGGTGCAGAGGATGATGACAAAAATGATAAAGAGGTTGGTACATCTTTCCTAAGATGAGAAGCTATGAAGGCTAGGGCTCTTCAGCTTGGAGAAGGGATGGCTGAGGGGACTAGATTTAAATTTATAAAATCATGAGTCGGGTAGAATGGGTAAATAAAGGATGGCTTTTTATTCTTACAAATAATACTAAAACAAGGGTTTACTCTAGGAAACTAATGACCAGTAGATTCAAAACAAATCAATGAAAATATTTTTTCACTCAAACTCTAGAATCTATTGCCAGAAGATGTGATCAAGGTAAAAGGCATATAAAGTTTAAAAGAGGTTCCTGAGGAAAAGTCCATAATACATTATTAGCCAGATAAAGAAAGCTCTTGCTATCCCTGGGATTGAATAATAGGAATCAGATCTACTATATGGGATCTGATAGGTACTTTTGACCTGGATTGGCCACTGTCGCAGACAGGATATGGGGCTCGATGGACCTTGGCCTGACCCAGCATGGCAATCCTTATGTTCTTAATCATAATAGCTATCTCTTTCAAAAGAACAATGTGCTAATACTGTCATTTCCTCAATTCCCCCAAAAGTAATCATCAGACAGCCCCAGCCCCAGTATATTATATATAAATATACTGAGAAGTAACAGTATTACAGGCCTGCTTACAGGAGGAAGATCAGGTTACTCTGAAGCCATTAAATTTAAATTGCATTAAAACAGCCAATTTTTGGTTATATAGTGAATGGCTACCTCTCATGGAGGTTAACCGACCCCATACCAGGTTAAGCAGTTTTCCGTGGTGATAAGCACTTTTTGTTCAATAGTGGACACAGAAGCTTTTCCATTTTAGTGATTTCTCATTAGCATGATCAGCGGTGCCATTTCATTTTACTCACTCCAAACTTGATTATTGCAATTCCCTCTTTCTTTGACTCCCCTATGTGACTACAAAACCACTCCAAATGTTGCAAAATGCAACTGCCAGAATCATAACCAACACTCGTAAAACAGACCATATCACCCCTATCCTGAAAGACCTGCACTGGCTTCCCATACCATTCAGAATACTCTATAAAACACTTACCACGATACACAAATCCATACACTCTCATAATTCCCTGTGGCTGGATATACCTTTCAGTGCTGTGCAACAGAGCCGCCCTACAAGAACAGTTCACAAAGGAACCCTTCATGTCCCTTCTCTGAAAATAGCACAGCTCTCTTCCACTAGGGAACGAGCTCTTTCTATCGCCGGCCCCACACGTTGGAACTCCATGCCCATGATGCTACGCTTAGAATCCTGCCCGAATAAATTAAAAAAGAAATTAAAAACCTGGCTATTTCAACAGGCCTACCCAGATTAGTCTCCTTGCTTCCCTGCCTCTGAGCCCTCCCTCCACCCTCTCTTTCCCTGAAGCCTTCACCCTCCCCTTACCTTCTCCCCTCATCCCATACCCTTTCCCCCCCCCTTTTTTCCCCTTAATGAACTCACCTTCCTTGCCGAGAACTCCGTGCCCTCTCTTCTCTTGTCCCCCCTTTTTAGCTAGTAATCTCTTCATTTTATGCCCTTTTCTGATGTAATTATCATGCTGAATTGTTGTAATTAGTTGCAGTTTTTTCGAATTTGTTGTAATTAGTTTCAGTTTTTCCAATTTGCCTTTTGATTTGTTTATTCTCTCTTTCTTCTCAATCCTGCACTTTGTTGCCCCGTTGGCTTTGTTTCTCCCCTCCCCATCTCCTTGTTCTATTGTATTTTCCGCTCATTTTGTTAAAATGTGAACCGGCATGATGTCTCGTACTAATGCCGGTATATAAAAGCTGGAAAGAAATACGACGAGTGAGATAATCAAATTTGCAGATGACACAAAAATGTTCAGAGTAGTTAAATCACAAGCAGATTGTGATAAATTGCAGGAAGACCTTGTGAGACTGGAAAATTGGGCATCCAAATGGCAGATGAAATTTAATGTGGATAAGTGCAAGGTGATGCATATAGGGAAAAATAACCCATGCTATAATTACACCATGTTGGGTTCCATATTAGGTGCTACAACCCAAGAAAGAGATCTAGGTGTCATAGTGGATAACACATTGAAATCGTCGGTGCAGTGTGCTGCGGCAGTCAAAAAAGCAAACAGAATGTTGGGAATTATTAGAAAAGGAATGATGAATAAAACGGAAAATGTCATAATGCCTCTGTATCGCTCCATGGTGAGACCGCACCTTGAATACTGTGTACAATTCTGGTCGCCGCATCTCAAAAAAGATATAATTGCGATGGAGAAGGTACAGAGAAGGGCTACCAAAATGATAAGGGGAATGGAACAACTCCCCTATGAGGAAAGACTAAAGAGGTTAGGACTTTTCAGCTTGGAGAAGAGACGACTGAGGGGGGATATGATAGAGGTGTTTAAAATCATGAGAGGTCTAGAACGGGTAGCTTTCGGATAGTAGAAAGACTAGGGGGCACTCCATGATGTTAGCATGGGGCACATTTAAAACTAATAGGAGAAAGTTCTTTTTTACTCAACGCACAATTAAACTCTGGAATTTGTTGCCAGAGAATGTGGTTCGTGCAGTTAGTATAGCTGTGTTTAAAAAAGGATTGGATAAGTTCCTGGAGGAGAAGTCCATTACCTGCTATTAAGTTCACTTAGAGAATAGCCACTGCCATTAGCAATGGTTACATGGAATAGACTTAGTTTTTGGGTACTTGCCAGGTTCTTATGGCCTGGATTGGCCACTGTTGGAAACAGGATGCTGGGCTTGATGGACCCTTGGTCTGACCCAGTATGGCATTTTCTTATGTTCTTATGTTCTATTAAATAAATAAACAAATAAATAAATAAACTTCATTTAAACCTGAGTTCAGCAAATTCTCAAGCTGTGCAACAGGAACGGTGATGGTCTTTATTCAGCATTGACCAGTCAAGCAGCTGCATGCTAGGCTGGTATTCTTTAGGTGCAACTTTCTATTCTCATTATCTTTAAGTTGATTTGGCTCTTCCCATTCATTTGTATTGGGAGCAGCTGTCTACAAATAGATTTTTACTGTGTTCTATGCCAGGGGACCCCCTGAGGAAACCTTCACTGGCAAAACAAGGGCCTTGTTGGGGATTTTCCATCAGACCCAGGAAACAATACATAACAGTTTATAAAAATAAAATAATTCCCATTGTGTGAATGGTAGTGTATGAGTGTAGAAGTGTACTTACGTTAGTGAATGTTTGTGAACATACTTGCATGCACTTGTCATTAGTGAGGTCTTTAGGAACAGTATTGTACATTGGAGGTGTTTATACCAATCTAACACACTGAACAATTGTATAACGTATATACACAATTCATAGTGATTCTATTTATTTAATTGTTGTTTGTAGTTATTAATATACAATTTTATGTTTGTAAACATTTGTATTTGTACATCTCAATGTATATTCATGTAGAATAGGATATAAGAACAATTAATCAAAAAACTGTTCATTTGTTTTAAATTTCTAATTTACTAATACAATATTATTTTAATTTGAACATCTAACATCAGTGCTTTTTCCCAATTGGGATTTTTTTGATATAATATTTTTGAGCTCTTCAAAGAGCACACATATAACCCAATTTTTGTTTTACATATATATGGTCTTGAATTAGGGGGAAAAAACCCCACATGATTAGCAGATTAAAACTATACTTTTGCCTCTTACCATGTCCCTTGTAAAAAGTAAAGGAGGATTGATGGACTCAAGCTATGTATATACAAAAATGTCCCTACCCAAAAAAGATTATGGCTTGGAAAATTCAAAATATGCACTTACATACTTGGGGGCCGATGCAATAATGTTCACGGAAAGTGGGCGCTGACTTTTCAGCGCCTGCTTTCTTAACGCACGCATGGCGCCCGCAAGGCTGCCCGCTGCGGCTGCCGGCTATGAAGACCGACACCGGTAAACTCGGCCTTGGTTTTCATAACCGGCCGTCTGCCAGTAATGAAAATGGCCGCCGATACATTTTTTTCTGACTCCACCACAAAACGCAGGTACAAATGCCCATGGGTATTACATACCCTCAGCAGGTTTCAAAGAGAAAGTCTGTGCACATGTTTTCTCTTTGAATTAGTGTAACTAACCCCAATGACACATGTATTTATTTATTTATTTAGAAACTTTTTTTTATACCGATATTAGTGGTTATATCATATCGGTTTACATCGAACTGCAGGTAGAAAGTACATAGAACAGGGAAGGGGAGGGGGACTGTAATTAAACCAAAAGTCAGAGAAAGAAAAGGAGAGAGGAACCGGAGAATGTAACTGGAGAGAAACATGTTAGCTTAAAGAATGTAACAATGAATGACTCAGAGGCAGCAATGAAGCGATGGGATTAGTGTGCAGGGGACCTAATCTGGAGACTAATTTGAAAATTGCCCCATATATGCTGATATCGCCCCATAAATGCTGATATCGCTATCAGCTTAATATTCGCTGCTATTTGGGTTCTTGAAGAGCCTGTTTTCCCACTCAAAATATCATATAATATATTTGCCCTACCTTCCTGAATAGCTTTTTACCACAGTCTCTATGCTGGTCTGAATGGGGGGAGGGGGGCCAGCATGAGAGGACATTTTCAATAGCATTTATGTGAGCAAATAGCAACCTGAGTGCAGCAATAGGCCATCTGAAAATTGGCCTCCATCAATGAGACTAAAAATATGTGAATTGTTCCACAATGTGTGCATTTTTATCCACATTTACAGAGGTTTCCCCAGGGGAATAGCTCAGTTGGAGGAATGGCAATAATAGCTCTAGATTTCATTTTCAAATGTACGCACATTTTTATTCCATGAAAAAGAACTCATAGATATAACAGATGCAAATGTCCCCAGATACTTTGCATGGGATGGCAAATGTGCATGCTTTCCCTTTGAAAATTGGAGCAGAGTCTGCCGATAAAAAGTATCAATGGACATTTTCTCAATGTGGACAGTTTGATAAACTGTTTCATAAATGAGTAAATCAACCTCATGGATATAGGGAAGTTTCTGGGAGCAAAAATATTCACATTCTGAGTTCAAAATTAGAGATGCTGTTGGACTGTGTATCTCAGGAACTTCATGTCAAGGGGATTAATATAGCTTCTAATCTGTGACCTTGGTTTTGACTTTTGTATACAGTAATTCCCTAATTTAAGTCTCTCCTCCCCTTATTATCCCTTTTAGGATATGAGCCACATAGATTTATGTGATTTTTAGACATTGGGTACTAATTAAAGCAAGCCTTCAAAATGTAGATGAGTATAAGTCAACTCTATTTTCCTTTGCTAAGATAGAATCAATGAACATTAATGTGCAATCAAAGGTAAGCCAAATGCTACTCTGGTGAAGCACATAAGAGCATGGCCATTAAGATAATGACTTAAGAATATAGGTGCCAGATGTTCAGGAAAATCTATTAGAAGAGGAAATGGGGATAGTACTATTAAGAAAAGAACAATGATGGATTTTCAAGTTAAATTAGAATCCCTGAGGGGTCTCTCAAGGGGAACTTTATCAAGAGCCTTCTGAAAATCCAAATTTATCTACATGTTTACTTACAGCTTCAAAAAAATCAAATAGATTTGTAAGCCAAGTCCTCCCTTCGCTAAATCATATTGACTTGTCCACATTAAGCCACTTCTATCTATATAACCAGTAATTTTGAAATTAACAATAGCTTCCACTATTTTACCTGCTACCTCTCTTGCTCACCAATCAGTAGTTGCTTGGTTCACCCCGGAGTCCTTTTTGAAAATTAGTATTACATTTGCTACCCTTCAAGCTTCAGGTACATAGGCATATTTTAATGATAGATTATAGATTAACAATAATAGATATGCAATTTCATATTTGAGTTCCTTTAGAACTCTAGGGTGACTACCATCAGGTCCTTGTGATTTGCTACTATTTAGTTTGCCAGTTTGCTCTAGCACTTCTTCCAGATTCACACAGAATTAATTCAACTCCTCTGAATCTGTATCTTGAAAGAATGGTTCAAGCTTGGGCATCTTCCCAGCATCCTCTTTGGTAACAATCAATGCAAAGAATTCATTTAGCATTTCTGCTATAGACTTATCTTCTCAGAGCATTCCTTTTTACTATGCCCCCCGCCTTCGAACATCTAATGACTCAGCTAACTTCCTCACATGTTTCTTGTTTAAATTGTACTTGAAAAGTAGGGTTTTTTAAAATTATTTGTCCTATTTGGAAAGTCTCTCTGCTTTATTAATATTTTACTAGCTGACACCCATTGAAATTCCCCACAGGCCAGAATGAATTGCCCTCCCTTTCCAGCCCCAGCACAGCCTTCCCTCCTGCTCCGAGCCCCAGTACAGCCTATTCAACTCCATTATAACTTGTTTTCCCCACACAGTCTGAGATGCAGTACAGTCTGCCTACCTTCCCCCAGCCCCATCCCAGGCTAGTTCTCCCAGCTCCAGTCCCAGCCCCAGCTGCAGCAAAGCCACCAATGGATATTCCCCAGAAACATCTATTTATTGCCCCACCCTTCCAGCCACAGCACAAATTTCCCAGACCGAGCAACGGCACTCAGTACAAAAGATTGCCTAGCAACCATCTCACTGCTGGACACTTAATTTTGTTCAATTGTTAGTGATTTAAAATTTTTAAGGGAGTAGGGATAGTCAAACGAATCTAAAGTAATTTTAATCTATTGGTTTATTTTATATGTGTCTGTCAGTGATCTTCTAGAGACTACAATTAATTTACATATAGCTACTTAGTTACATACCTTATTGACCCTTATTTCAACTAACTCCCTGTTATTGTAACAAATAAATACATCTGTATTTGAAAATTAAAGGAAGTGATGTTTTTGCACATGCCTTGCAATTCTCTGCTGCTGGAAAGAAGAGGGCATTTGGAAAATGGACGTGGGAATTGAATCCAGATGGCTTGTGGTGTCCTCTGGAGTCCTCTACTGGGGCTGCTGGGAGAAGTATCCAATGAGCCTTCTGGTCCTCTGCTGCTAGAAACAATGGGTGGGGGTGACTATGAAAGCTAAAACCTAGATAGTTCACAGTGTCCTCTGGAGTTCTCTACTGGGGCTGCTGAAAAAATATGCAAAAGAGTTTTCATATCCTCTGCTGTTAGAAAGAGTACAGGGGCTGTGAAAGCTGGAATCTAGAAGGCTCACAGTGTCCTCTGAAATCCTGTGCTGTGGCTGCTAGGAAAAGTATGCAAGTAAGCTTTCTAATTCTTTGCTGTTAGAAACAGTGTGGGGGCTGTAAAAGCTGAAATCTAAATAGCTTGCATTGTCTGTTACGTGTGCTGCCCGCGGCAGACCCGCGGTGCAGCCCTCTCACCTCCTGGTTCCTCTTCACTGGTGGCGGTGGGCCGCCAGCTCCGACCTCGGGTCACCTCTGGTGCCTCCAGCTCTGCCATGGTCCCCAGTGTTGCCAGCCAAGATGTCCTTGTTCATTGGGCCTCTCCACGTGGCCCGCGGAGAGATGCCGCCATCGGTGCCACGCCCCTCCATAGGCACGTGCACGCATCGCTAATCCTTTTAAAGGGCCTGTGGCGGGAAGCTGGCCAAGCCCTGGATGTTGACGTCAGACTTCTCAGTGTATATAAGCTCAGGCCTCGCTCCATAGCGTTGCCTTTGCAACAGGTCTCCACGTACTCCTTGTACTCATTGCTGATAGAGAATCCTCTCTACTTCATGTTCCTGATTCCTGTGGTTCCCGGTTCCTTTCTTCCTTGTTCCTGCCCTGTCTATGTGTTGGACTGACTTTCTGGATTTTGACTCTGCTAAGCCTGACTACTCTTCAGCCTCTCTCCAGCCATGGACCTCTGCTATGCCTGACTACTCTTCAGTCTATCTCCAGCCCTGGACCTTTGCTACGATTGACAACACCTGCCTTCTCCGTGCCCTGACCATTGCCTTGATTGACTACGCCTGCCTTCTCCGTGCCCTGACCAATGCCTTGATTGACTATGCCTGCCTTCTCCGTGCCTTGACCATTGCCTTGATTGACTACGCTACATACTTCTCCATGTCCAGAATTCTATGTTGCTTGCCACGACCTCTGCTTGCTGCCGGCCCTGATCCAAACCTGTCTGTTATGATCGTGGACCCTTGGGCCGGCTGAGGTGGTGGATGGTATGCTGTGGAGGACCACAGCAAGTGTCACAGCCAGAAGGTGGCAAGGAAGAGACTCGGATGAGGCTTCACCACTGGAAGTCCGAAGTCCCCCCAGGAGGAGCCCAGAGGGACCCGGATCTCTTGGACTTAGGTGGATCCTATGCGACCAAGGATCCGGGCTGCAGCCAACGAGATGGACGAAGGACGGCTGGGCCCAGGTGACTGAAGAGTCTTCACCCTCGGAAGCCTGCGGCTCCACCGGGAGGAGCCCGTGAGAGCCCGAGCCGCTGGGACTTAGGAGAATCCTCTGGGCCAGCAAGTACTGGATACCTGAGGTGATGAAGAAGCCGAAGTCAGAGTCCAAGGGCGAAGCCGGGTCAGAAGCCAGGAGTCAGAGATCCAAACCAAAGCCAGGGATGAAAGCAGAATACGGAGTCGTGGGATGGAACCAGGTCGGAAGCCAGAGGTCAGAAGACAATACCAAGCCAGGAACGGAAGCAGGAGATGAAGTCATGGGACGGAGCCGGGTCGGAAGCCAGAAGTCAGACATCAATACCAAAACCAAGGGGCGGAAGCTAAAGACAAGTCAGGAAGCAAGGCAGGGTCAGAATCCAGAAGACAGAAGCAATCCAGGGATACAGCAGCAACTTGAGACTCAGACAACTGAGGAACCTCGTTGCAAGGCCCTGTCCTGATGGAGCTGCAGGGTTTAAATACCCTGCAGCGTCTGACGTCATCCGGGGCGCCCCTGTAGTTTTCCCATGCTGGCCTCTTTAAGGCTCCAGCCCCTGGGCGTGCGTGCGCCTAGGGGCGGGGCCAAGCGCATCAGGCCGGCGGCAACTCCCTCGCACAGGGAGAGCCACAGCAGGCTGGAGATCGGGCCTACGTGACCGAGGAGAGCTCCCTGCAGGCCGGGCTGGCCCTGAGGTATGAGGAGGGACTGGGGCATGGCCCGGTCCCGTAACACTGTCAGTGACGCCTCCTCTAGCCTATTCCCTGGACGTGGACTTACAAGGCTCTGGCCTTTCTTTGCTTGAGCGCCTCCAGTTACTCTCTGTTCCATTGGTGCCTGAGTTCCTGTACCGAACCCAGTCCAGGGTAGGGCTATGCCACCTATCGACTGCTGTCTCTGGGCTAAACCACCTCTCTTCTCAAACCAACCTCGAGGCCCACCTAAATGCTGCCGGCCCCAGCACCCAAAGGCTCAACCCATGGGGAACCTGGTATAGGTGAAGCTCCAGTGGCCTCTACCTTCAGCCTACTCCACCTGCCGATGGTAGGGACCCATAGGTCCCTACCTACGGGTTGCATCAACCCCACTTTGGCCCAAGGGTCCACCTCTGATGCAACATTGTCCTCTGAAGTCTTCTGCTAGGACTGCTGGGAGAAATATACAAATGAGCCTTCCAGTCCTCTGCTGCAGACAGACCAATACAACGTCCTCCTAAGTGCATTATATACTGTATATAGATTCCTTGATATCAAAAGGTTTGAATTAATATTTGAACTGTCTTTTCCTTTTTGTAAGTTCCCCCTTTTTAATGCAATATAGATACCCTCATGAAGCCTTAGGAGTTTGATGTTTGGTTTAATTGATTTTCTTCTTGTAGATAATTTATATGAATTTTTGGATTGAGTGCTTTTCCTTAACTTCTAGGAATCTCAAAACTACACAATTATAATGGATTGATGCTGGACTTTCGAGTTTAACCTGGAATGATTTGTAGCATTGATTTACTCTGACCCTGTATGACATTGCTTATGTTCTTCAAAATTGAGCTGAAGCAAGCAGTAACTTCTGTATTCTGGTTAGGACACAAATGCAGAAAGTTATAGGCAGGAATGAATAAAATATGCAGGCACCAGCAAATAGACATAGGCTGGGGTAGAAAAGGGTTACAACATGACCTCCAATACCATGAAATTGGCTATAAAAGTTCAGCTAATAAATCAGAAGAAGAGATCATGATACAAGGTTTCAAGGAGCAGCATTAGAAAATAATTCTTCATGGAAAGTGTTGGGGATGCATGAAAAAGCCCATGTCGCCTATTTTTTGGAAATGGTGGAGGTACAAAGAGTAACATAATTCAAGGAAGCATGGAATAAGCAAAGAGGAGCCATAGTTGTAGAAAGGTGAACGGAAAGCCTGAGATCAACTGGGATCTATGGCATTGCAGCAGGAAGTAAATTGTGCAGACTAGATGAGCTTACCCACCAACATATTCTATGTTTCTGTGTTTCTATGAGCCCTCAGTGGTTGTGGATATTATCTCCCTGATGTAAAGATGGAACTAAAACCTACAGGGTTATCTGTCCAATACCAGCACTATGGAGACTATGCCTCCTCCTGCTGATAACATCACAAGCCAACCATAAAAGAGAACAAATGGGAGGAGTCTGAGTTTTATATCTAGGTTGCATCCTTTGGGGGTCTGTTTTGGCTAGGTTAGGAGATTTATATCTTGTGGGATTATTGCTCCCTGAATTTTCTTTGGAAAAGGTAATTTGAGAAATGAGAGGAGGAGCAGTTAGATAACTAGGAGTTTTGGGTGGCATAGCTCTGAGATTGTGGTAAGAACAAAAGAACATATAAATGGCTAAGCTGGGTCAGACCAATGGCTCATTTAGCCTAACATCTTGTCTCTGACAGTGGATCCAGAGTCACCAGATGAAAACCAGAGTTCATTTAAGTGCTCCCTGTAGATCTATAAAAGTGTGAAGCCACTTGGCCTCCACCAAATATCTAATATCCATTTATGTCCTTATCTTCCAGGAATGCATCGAGATCTCTCTTGAACCCTGCTATGCTACTTATTGTGACTAGAGAAATACTGTCTTGTGTTTGTCTTGAAACTACTAGCATACAGTTTCATTGGATGACCTCTTAATGCTAGTATTCTTGGACAGCATAAACAACAGCTTGCATGTAGTTTGTTCCTTTTATTTCATGATTTTGTAGACCTCTATATGTCTCTCTTCAATCTTATTTTTTCCAAGCTAAAAAGCCCTACAGTTTTTAGCCTTAGTATGAAAGATGCCCCAATCTTCTCACCATTCTGGTTGCCTTTCTCTGTACCTTCTTGATCTGACACATCCTTTTTGAGATGGTGCAGTGACCAGAAATATACACAGTACTCCAGGTGTAGTCACATAAGAGTTCTGTACTGAGGCATGATAATATCTTTGGATTTGCCATCAATGCCTTTCCAAATTATTTTCAACATATAATTGGCTTTTTTGGCTACTGCTCTGCACTGTGCTGGTGGATTCAGCATATGGTCCACAGTAATTCTAAGACCCCTCTCTTGACAGCAGTTTTTCAAAGTGCTTGGCTGAGTACTGATCCCTGGGGCACTCTGCTGTTTATCCCTCTCCAGTGTAAGAATTGGCCATTTAATACCACTTGATACCTCGTTCCCTTTAACCAGTTACTGATCTATGTATGTTTATTTCCCCCATACCTTAAGAACATATAGGTTGCCATACTGGGTCAGACCAAAGGTCCATCAAGCCCAGTATCCAGTTTCCAACAGTGGCCAATCCAGGTCACATGTATCTGGCAGGAACCCAAGTGGTAGATTCCAAGCTGTTTATCCAAAGAATAAGCAGTTGAAATCTGTAATTCTACTTTAATAATGGTTAATGGACTTTTCCTCTATGAACTTGTTCAATACTTTTTTAAACACAGCTAAACTAATAGCTTTCACCACATTTTCTGGCAATGAATTCCAGAGCTTAATTATGCATTGATTAAAAAAATATTTTCTCTTATTATTTATTTATTTATTAAAGGCTTTTATATACCGACTTTCTTGATACAAATCAAATCAACTCGGTTTACATCGAACTAAGCAGTAACTATAACCAACCAATCAACAAGAGATATATTAAAAGGAGCATAAAGTTACATTATAACAAGGAAGCCTTAACTGGGCGTAGGAAAAAAAGAGAGGAAGAACAAGATAAAGTACTATATACAATAGAGTATGGGAGGGAGGCAAGGAGCCGACCTCATGATGACTTGTGAGCGTAATTAGCGTTTGCTTATTTACATAAGTGATGGAACAGTTCTAGGTCAGGCTGTTGGGCTAGTGGCGGGGAAGGCACGGCAGAACAGCCATGTCTTTAGTTTCTTTTTGAAAGTTAGAAGACAATTTTCCTGCCTGAGGTCCGGAGGCATGGCGTTCAAGATGGAGGGACCTGTGATAGAGAATGTCCTGTCTCTGATATTTGAGTGGTGTACAATTTTGATTGGAGGAACATGTAAGGATCCCTTGTAGGCATCCCTTAAGGGTCTGGCTGTCGAGTGCAATTTGAGAGGGTGTAGAAGATCGAGTGGGGTCTGATGGTGAATAGTTTTGTGGATAATTGTCAGTGATTTATGGAAAATCCTGAAGTTTACTGGGAGCCAGTGAAGATCTTTTAGAATGGGCGAGATATGCGCTCTCCGATTAGTATTCGTCAAAATTCTCGCCGCTGCATTTTGGAGCTGCTGGAGGGGTTTTATAGTAGAAGCCGGGAGACCTTGCAAGATGGAATTGCAGTAGTCAATCTTGGAGAACAGAATGGCTTGGAGGACAGATCTGAAATCATAATGGAAAAGGAGCGGTTTGAGTTTTTTAAGTACTTGTAGCTTGTAGAAGCACTCCTTTGTGGTGTGTTTTATAAATTGCTGTAGGTTCAAGTGACTATCAATTATGACTCCAAGATCTCTAGCGTGGGATATTTGTATGTTAGATTGCAGTTGGTGATGGAAGGGACTGCCTTCTGGGGTAATTAGCAATAGTTCTGTCTTGGAAGTGTTGAGCACCAGGTTGAGGCTTGAAAGGTGATGGTTGATCGTTTGCAGGTGAGAGTTCCATAATTTGAGTGTTGAGTCCAGTGACTTGGATATGTGGATTACAATTTGAACATCGTCTGCGTATATATAGAACTTAAGTTTTAGATTTGAGAGTACGTGGCAGAGAGGGAGTATGTAGATGTTAAACAGGGTGGGCGATAAGGAGGAGCCCTGCGGGACTTCGAATGGGGCGTTAGTGTGAGGATTCCTTGTTATTGATTTTAACCTTATAGCCTCTATTGCTAAGGAAGGAGTCGAACCATCTAAGAGCTGATCCTGTAATTCCTATGTCTTATTAGTTTTAAATAGGGATGTGAATCGTTTTTGAATGATTAAAATTATCGTCAGATAATTTTAAAATCGTCCAAAATCTTTAGTGCACGATACAATACAAATGCCCTCAATTTATCATCAGGGGCATTTGTATTGTATCGTTAAATAGGGCGCGGGAAAACCGGCACACCAAAAAAACCCTAAAACCCACCCCGAACCTTTAAAACAAATCCCCCACCCTCCCGAACCCCCCAAAAATGTTTTAAATTACCTGGGGTCCAGTGGGGGGGTCCCGACGCGATCTACCAGCTCTCTGGCCACGGCTGCATTGAGAAATGGTGCCGGTGGCCCTTTGCCCTTATCATGTAACAGGGCAAAGGTAGCGCCGGCGCCATTTTGGTTCCTGGCTCCCGACGTCACGCGTGCAGGAGATAGCCCCCGGACCCCCGCTGGACTTTTGGCAAGTCTTGTGGGGGTCAGGAGGCCAACGGTCGCCCGTATGACATAGTGAGAGCAAAGGTAGCGCCGGCGCCATTTTGAAGATTGGCAATACGGCCCGCATGCAGGAGGTCGCTCCCGGACCTCCGCTGGACTTTTGGCAAGTCTTGTGGGGGTCAGGAGGCCCCCCCAAGCTGGCCAAAAGTCCCTGGGGGTCCAGCGGGGGTCCGGGGGCGATCTCCTGCACGCGTGACGTCAGAAGCCAGGAACCAAAATGGCGCCGGCGCTACTTTTTCCCTGTCACATGATAAGGGCAAAGGGCCACCGGCACCATTTCTCAACGCAGCCGTTGCCAGAGAGCTGGTAGATCGCGTCAGGACCCCCCCACTGGACCCCAGGTAATTTAAAACATTTTGGGGGGGTTCGGGAGGGTGGGGGATTTGTTTTAAAGGTTCGGGGTCGGTTTTAGGGTTTTTTTGATGTGCCGGTTTTCCCGCCCTCCCCCGATTTACGATTTTTAACGATTTAAAAAAAAAAACCATGACGATCAGATTTCCCTCCCCCCCAGCCAAAATCGATCGTTAAGACGATCGATCACACGATTCACACCCCTAGTTTTAAATGTATTAACTAATAACTTCATCGTGTATTCTCTGGCCTTTGTACTTTTAGAATGAGTAAACAACTGATTATCCTTTACTCATTCCATTTCACTCATTATTTTATAGACCTCTATCATATCTCCCCTCAGATGTCTCTTATTTTATAGACCTCTATCACATCTTCTCTCAACCTATCAGTATCCTGTATAATCACTTATTTATTTTATTTTATTTATTTAGATTTTTTCTATACCGGCATTCGTGAAAATATCACTTGTTTTTTAAAGTCCAAATATACAGTAGACTGGCTCACCAGCTTCCAGGTGCCTTATTCAAATTTCCAAGATTTTTAATAGATTTCTGAGACATGACTTGCCTTCCCAAAATCCATGCTGGCTATTCTTAATTATACCATTTCTTTCTACATGCTTAACAATTTTGTTCTTGATAATTGTCTCTACCATCTTATCCAGTATTGATGCCAGGCATATAGATCTATAATTTCTTGGTTCTCATCTAAAGCCCTTCTGAAAAGTCACATTGGCCACTGTCAAGTCCTCTGGTACAGCAGCCAATGTTAATGACAAATTGCAAATCATTGTAAGTGTATTTATAATTTCTAGTTTTAGTTCTTTTAGAACTCTAGGGTGGATTCTATCTGGTTCTTTTGTTTAATCTATAATTCTTATCACTTCTTCCTGCCCAACAGTGATGTCTTTTGGCACTTCAATGTCATTGCCCCTAAGGAAGACCTCTGGTTTGGGAATCACCCCAACAGCCTCCCTGGGGAAGGCTGATGCAAAGACATCATTCAATTTATCTGCTATGGCCTTGTCATTTTTTTAAATCCCCTTAACCCCTTGGCCATCAAGAAGGCTGACTGCCTTCATTGCTGGTCTTTTACTTTTGATATACTGGAAAACTTTTATTATTTAGGGATCTTTTCAGCTCCCTGTTAGGATTCAGTCAGAATGTACCATTAGTGTGAGGAGGACACATAAAGTAATCTTGTGGGTGTACAGTTCCCCCATATGGAAACTAGTAATGGGTATGACGACCTCTCACACATAAAGCATTGGCACCTTATTACTGTGTGGATTACTTAGTTGATCTGTACAAACAGCATGCTCTAGCTGTTCTCTAGTTTTGCTGCTGTCTTGAGTTCATGCCTCCATGGAGCCTTTTAGTTGGAGTTTCTTTCCACCCTCGCAATCCATTTTTTATTTTTAACTTGATTCATTTCAAGTTTTCAGTACCCATTAACTAGGGGCTCACTTAATTTAATTTCTTTGCTGTGTTAACATCAAGTGGGAGAGGTCCCTTTCATGAAATAACTACTTGAGATCATCAAGATCCAAGGAGAAAGATGACTTACAGCCATTCAACGGAGAAGAAGGAGAGAAGGGAGAAAATAGTTGGGATGGACCCCAACTGGGTCCAAGAATATTGGAGATTTGTAGAATAGAATTAACAGGGTTATCATTCTGATACTGGAAAGGAGAAGAGGAATATACTTGATGCCATTCAGGTACTGTGACAAAACTAAGGAGTCAGAAGTGAAAACTACATGGAGATATAGGAGATAAATGACTGTAAAATACTTCACCAACATTGGGAGGGAAGCACTAATTTGCCCTATGTCAATGGATGGGGAGAAATATCAGATTAAAGACCGAATCATTTTGGCATTAACATCTGTAACTCTTTGCCTGGTGTTTGCTGTTTCCTCTGGGGCCCTAAAAGTACTTTTTAGTTGGGACTATTTTCTCCATCCTACCCCTTCTTTGTGGAGGAAGGAAATCCTCCTTGGCCCAGTTGATGGAGTGTTTCTCCATAAGTGTATGTATTTCTCTGGAATTGTATTCTCCTCAGGGACAGACAGGCTGGACACAGACCGGGTGTTCAAATAAAATGTACTGATTATTTCCAAAATATTGATCAATGTCCCTCATACTTTCCCCATCTGAAACTATATTTTTGAACTATTTGCATAGTCTCTCTAAGGATTAGCTTGTATCCTTCTCTCCAAGACCTGAAGAGGAACTTGACACTTTTTACTCATCAGTGTACAAGCCTCAAACTGAAGGGAGAATCCCAATGAGGAACCCCAAAGCATGAAAAGATCCTACCTGAGTCCAAAGATCTGTTTCTTGCCCACAGCCTGTGTCCTGCTCTCTGTAGAGTGGAGATCCGATAGGGAGTCTCCAGATCTTGATGTTTCAATCCCATTCCCTCTTTCCATTCTGTGTGACTTCTTGGGAGGAGAAGTCTGATGTTTCCAGTCTTGAACAAAATTCT
Organism: Rhinatrema bivittatum; assembly: GCF_901001135.1. Taxonomy (NCBI): domain Eukaryota; kingdom Metazoa; phylum Chordata; class Amphibia; order Gymnophiona; family Rhinatrematidae; genus Rhinatrema; species Rhinatrema bivittatum. The sequence continues at coordinate 379,802,763 of NC_042617.1, forward strand.
CCAACTTCTAACTTCAATTCTGTGATGAGGGGTAGGAAAAAATATCCATGCTAACAAAAAAGGGAAAAAACCCTAATTGCTGAAAATAAAAAAATCCCACACTGGGTAGTGCTGCTGCCACTGCTTTGATTCCTCTAGGGAGTAGAGACATAGCTCACAGGCCTCCAGCTCCTGCCCTCAGGATTGAGAAAAGTAATCCAAAACCTGATTAAAAGTCTCCAAAAATCTCTCTCTCTTCTAAAAATGAGGCAGGCCCTCTCAGACAAGGAGTGTACTGAAGAGGAATCTCCCCTAAATGCAGGAAAAACACCAAGTTGATTTTGTGGGTCCAATTTAGCAGGAGAAAAGGGATAATAGCTCCTTACTCTTCAAGAGCCAACTCAAAATAACCCACTCTTTAATACCTTAAGCTCCACCTTAAACTCATTGGAGAGACTGAAAAGGAATGGAAAATCTCACCAGGTTGCTCTAAGCCTGATGGTAAGGGACCTAGGACCATACTAGTGACTAACCAAAGGGTCAGCTTCATATCTAAACATTAAACAAGACTAAGAAGTCACAAATGTATTTAAAGCTGTTATACTATCAAGAAGTAAACCAAACTGTTGTAAAGAATATTTTCATCATGGTTCAACATATCAGTAAAAGTATTGTTGGAAACCACAGTCAGCTTCCAGTGTGCTTTTTTCTGCAAAGAGATTTAACACTTATCTATGCTGTATACAAGAACTGTGAACTGGGACTTAAGTGTTGCAATGCCAAGAGCCTTGAAAGTTATTTTTCACCGCCGCTCAGGGAATCCTGATGAAAGATTCTTAACAATATGGAAAGTTTATCACCTGAAACTGTGAGAAATGGCCTCTAGTACTACTAGCCCGGATACAACCAGCACAGGGGTTACAATTAGTATTTCTCACTTCCCTGGTGAGCTTCTCAAAATCAATTTTGGCCTGTCTTTTCAATGTTTTATAACTACTCTGGCATTGTTTGTGCTTGCTTCTATTTTCATCACTTGAGTATCTTTTTCATTTTTTAAAGAAATCTTTCTGGAGGTCTAAAAGCCATGTCCACCTTACTATTTAGCCATGCTGGTAATCACTTAATCCTTTTCCTCCCTTTTTTGATGAGTAGAATGAGCTTCAACTAGGCTATCAACAAGGTATTTTTAAAATTATCTCATGCCTCATGCATACCTAGAACCTTTTTCTTGGATCTCTTTAGTTTGCTTCTTCATTCTTTCATAACCCTTCTTCAAATTCAGGCAAACCACTGCAGTTTGTCCCAGATTTGTATTCCAATATATATATCAAATTCAATCATGTTATGGTCACTGTTGTCCAGTGGTTCCACCATTGATATCCCCTGCACAAAGTCCTACATTCCACTGAGAACCAAGTCTAGGTTAACATGTTGCCTCCTGGGCGCTCAGACCAAGTGCACCGAGAAGCAGTCACTTATAGTATCTAGAATTTTCAACTGTCTTATGTGACCATTATCGCATCCCCCATTTTTCTGGCCTGCTTAATTTCAACATAAATTCCCTCATTTATTTCAACTGTATAACTGCAGAACTAAATTTCACTCATAGAAAATTCACTCTGTATCCTTTTGAAGTTTAACCTTACTTGAATGTATGCCACTTCTAATGTAGATGACTACTGCATCCCCAGATAGATCTCATTTGTCACATTTGTATGCTTTGTACCCTGGGATTGCCACAACCAACTGGTTTTCATCTTTCCACCACATTTTTGTGATGCCCTCTATGTGTATATTTTCATTCATCACCTTATACGTCAGCTCACTAAGACCTAGATTAATCATTATGCTATAAAAATTGCAGAAATAATACCCATGATAAAAAAGGGGAGTGGTTAGGGTAATTTTTGAGATACCTACTTGTTGCATAGGTATTTTAGTACAATGTGCATTAAATTGCAGCTAGGTAGAGAGTGCATCAAACTAGGTCAAGAGTACATTGTACAAACTCATCATTTTGTACCTTTCATCACTCCAAATCACATCTAATTTTCACTGTCAGCTGTGCTGTTCATACCTCTGACTGTGTATGTAAAACCTAGGCCACCACCAAAACCTCATCCCGAGTTCACAATGGCCCCTCTTACAGTGGTATAAAAAGCTGACTAATTTTTATATATGCATAATTAAGCTCTGGAATTTGTTGCCAGAGAGAATTAGAAAACGTACAGAGAAGGGCAACCAAGATGATAAAGGAGATGGAACAATTCCCCTATGAAGAAAGGCTAAAGAGGTTAGGACTCTTCAGCTTGGAGAAGGAATCCTGAGGGGAGATATGCTAGAGGTCTATAAAATAATGAATGGAATAGAATGAGTAAATGTTAATCAGTCATTTACTCTTTCAAAAAGTTCAAAGACCAGGGGATACACAATGAAGTTACTGGGTAATATATTTAAAACTAATAAGAGAAAATATTTTTTTACTCAACGCATAATTATGTTCTGGAATTCATTGCCAGAGGATGTGGTGAAAGCTATTAGTATAGCTGTTTTTAAAAAAGGTTTGGATAAGTTCCTGGAGGAGAAGTCCATTAGTAATTATTAAGGTATAGTTGCAGAAATCCTCTGCTTATTCTTGAGATAAGCAGCTTGGAATCTATCTACCCCTTGGGATCCTGCCAGACAGGGCTGGTGCAAGGGGATTAGGCTCCCTAGGTACCTGCTGCCTTGTGCTGCCCCCCCCCCCCCCCCCCCGGGTTGTGGTAACAACCCCCTCACCCCTGGTTGCATCCCCCCTACCCGGTCGTGCCAACACCCATTCCATCCCTGGTCTCTGCCCCGACTCCTTCCTCTCAGTATTTTGGGCTGTGAGCAGCAGGGGCCTCACATGGCTCGCACCCCCTAATGGACAGTGCCCTAGGCCCAGGCCTAGCTTGCCTAGTGCTTCCGTTGGCCCTGCTGCCTAGTAATTGTGACCTGGCTTGGCCACTGTTGGAAAGAGGATGCTGGGTTTGATGTAACTTTGGTCTGACCCAGTATGGCAAGCCTTATGTTCTTATGTTTTTATGTGGTGAAAGCTATTAGTGTAGCTACATTTAAAAAAGGTTTGGGCAAGTTCTTGGAAGAAAAGTTCATAAATCATTATTAAGGTGGACTTAGGGAAATTCACTGCTTGTCCCTAAAATAAGCAGCATGGAATCTATCTACCCTTTGGGATTCTACCAGGTACTTGTGACCTGGATTGCCCACTCTTGGAATAAGGATGCTGGGTTTGATGTAACTTTGGTCTGACCCAGGATGGCAAAACGTATGTTCTTAATACACTCCCACTGCTATTTTATTCCCCTTTTGACCTGGAATTTCTATTCATAAAGATTTAACATTACATTTTGTTTCCTGCAGAACTTTTATCCTGTTGACTCAATGTCCTCTTTAATATATATATATTAAAGAGGACATATATAAAGAGAGAGAGAGAGAGAGAGAGAAAGAGAGGGAGAGCCACCCCTCCTCCAAAATTAGTGCCGCTCCTCCCCAATTTGATCCATTCCATCATTTCAATAGAATTTGTACCCTGGTATTATAGTGACCCATGGTTATTCTACTTTCAGCAGGTCTCTGAGATGCCAATTATATCTACCTCTTCATCCAGTGCTATATACACTCTAACTCTCCCATCTATTTTTTAGACTTCCAGCATTTGTATACAGACATTTCAAAATATGATTTTTTTTGTTTGTATTAACAACCAGCTTATCAGTTGATAAGGTTCATTTGGAATCTTTCCTCTCTGCCAACTTTTAGCTTTAAAGCACCTGATCGACTTTAGTATTTTTCACAACCTCTCTACTGGGATGCCTTAATTTCCCTGTTCTTTTGGTATCCTTCAAATAAACATCATTCTAAACCATGTAGTTCTGAGTGTCTGTTGCTTTCCAATACCATCTAGTTTAAAGGCTGTTCCATCTCCTTTTTAAAGGAGCTTGATACATTTTTTTGTGTTTGAAATATTCAGCAAGCTAGTGAGCAGCAAAATTACCCAGATAACTTTGGGCCTTATTCTCTAAGGCTATTGCACACTTGTGCTACCAGTGCAAGCGTGTGATAGCTAGCGAAGGTAGCGCACGCATGTGCTACCTACATTAGGGTGCAGTTGGCCCCGGAAGAGAAGGACAGTGAAAAGGTAAGGAGCCTTTTCGCTGCCTATTTCGCGCTGAATAACTACACCTTTTATGTTGTAGTTATTTGGCGCGATGCCGGCAGCGATCGCACCGCCGCGGTGCGATCGCTGCCGGCTAACGCAGGACCACCCCCTTTTGCCCCCCCCCCCGCCCCACGTTACCACCAGATTGGCATCTGCGAACTGAGAAAATCCAGCCCTTTATCTAGCTATCTTTAGTTGAGTATTTTCAGTGGTTGATTTTTCCCACTAAAAATTTAGCTGAAGTTATCTAGATAATTTTACCTAAATAACTTTGTTGTTTATAACCTTGCTGAATTTTGATCTCATGAACAGCAGTCCTAAATTCATCTCCTTTCATTTGCCTAGCTGTAGGATGCTAAGGGGGTCATTTTTCAAATCGCGATGAGCCGTTATTGTGGGCGTTAGGGCATTATTGCACGCCCTAATGCATGCGATAACTACTGTATTGCTATGTTAAAATATAAATGAGGGAAAGGGGAGGAGTTTGGACGGGGTTTAGTAAAATAAGGGGCTGGTAGTGCTGTGGGCGATAATGTTTTGCACATTGTCGCTGGCAGTAGTGCCGTAAATACTTGCACCTTTTCCACTGGCACTACAGGGGCAAAAGTGTTCAGCGTGGATGCAACCACCACACTGCTGTGATAAGGTCAGCTGCACATTTTTGTCCCCCACCCCTTTTTTGGATGTGGGTGATAATTTCACTATAATTATAGTGAAATGATAATGCTAGGCCTAATTTAGCTGTCTATTGCTAGAAGAGTTAAGCACCTAACTTTTTCCCTTCCTTAACTCCACCATTGTAGCTATCCACTTTTCATGCCGCTAAATTTTGGAAGCTAGTGAAACTAGCATTCAAAGCTACTTAGGCCCCTCTTTTGGGAGTAAATAACCTGGGTCAAATACATTTCAAATCTTATTCTACTACAAGAAGGAAAAAAGAGCTGTGATTCAGTCAAACATTGACAGATTGTGAAGTGGATCATATAAATCTAAATCATCCATAGCTTTTATTTATTTTATTTCAGATCTTTTATATACCGACGTTTAGCAATTAGCCTTCACTCCGGTTTACATTCGAACAACTTGTTACATCGAAATGACATTGGAACAGAATGGAACAGATATTTTACAATTGAACGAGAGATTACTTATTGATCAACTATAACATTTTAACAGAATAGTTTCTAACAACAAACTAATAGAACGGTGTGTTAGGACTGAGAGGGGAGTCTGAAATTCGGTAGGCGGGGTGGATCAGATCTTTAATTCACTAAAGAGGGCACATTAGAAGGAGATCGGGTGGTAGAGAGAGGTGGATAGGAGAGGTGCGAGAGGAGAACATTTGGTAAGTTTAGAGTGTGCAGCCGACATGGATATTGGGTGTTGGTAGAAGTATGCTGCTTAGCTTGGCTCAGATAACCCAGTACATAGATATATTTACATAGATTTGCTTATTCAGTTTTGAAAATCACAAATTTGTGTAGATTTACATTACCTTCAAATATTTCAATTAGATTAAATCTATGACTATTTCTATAAATCAAACATAATCTGGATAAATATAGATTAAAAATAATCTAGTTAGATTTGAACTAGATTAAAGATGACCCTGGTTATTCAAGTCAATTTAAGGCAAATATTTGCAAGTTGAAACCTGGAATTAATCTGGACATGATATTTTTACTCATTCTTACCCAATATATATGAATGTTAACCAAGTATGTAGACTAAGATCTATCATTTTATAAATTTACTGAGATATTTTACAAAATCTGCTCTTATTATTGGTGAGCAATTTATTTCTAATAGGGATATGCATTCATTTGAAACATAAGGAATCTGAAATGGAAAAGCTCATTTTTAGTTTGGTTTATATCAAACAAAATGAATCCCTGGTGTTTTTGAAAATTCCAAATGTTTTATGTTTTTCATTTCTTGAAATAACATGCACTATTTCTCCAGAAAAAAATATTTAAAAAGCAAAAAAAGCTCAGCCCAATGTAATGAAATTCAGCTGGAACCCACCCTTACCCCCATGAAATGAAATAAAATAAAAGTTTGCAGCCTGCACACAACTAATTTTAAATTATGGTACAATACAATTCGTATTTAACTTTCCTACAGAAAAGGTTGATGTGCAGTCCATTTGTATTTCAGATGCAGTATTAAACACCTGTTTTAGTTTACTACTAGAATTAAATCCCTAAACCATTCTGACAGCATCATAATTCTCATATGCAACATTTATTTATTCTATTTTTCAGGTTTGGAGTATGCTTTTCTTTTAGGCTCAAAGCAGGGTACAATTATCAAGAAAAGATTCAATCAGTATAAAAAAACAATAAGAATAAATAAAACAAATATACAACATAGTTCATAGTCCTCAAAAAAATGAATATATCTGATAAACATTCATAGAAAACAGCTGTTTATGTGGCGGCCAGGTCATCTGTGCAATCATCAAATCAGTTGTGGATGTACAATCGAAATTGCCTAATTTGGTATGGTTCGGGGGAACTGAAAAACAAATGGAATTTTTCCGAAATCTCAGAAAAATTCATTTTTCGGGTTAGTGCACGCTAACTCCCTTTAGTGCGCACTAACTTTGACCCGTCAGTGCGCACTATCGGGAGTTAGCATGCACTAACCCGAAAATCGGGGCCTCCCCCCAAAAAAACAAACCATGGAAAAAATGAAATTTCCTGCGGGGGGCCCGAAACGAAGCCCGAAACGATTTAAAAAAATGATGCACATCTCTAATGTTTACACCACTAATACACAAACACATAGTAGTGATTTTTTGCCAAGTCAAACCAGGTCACCAGCTAGAAGCTTTTTAAACTTTATTCCTTTTCTCCGTTGGGAAAAAGTGAAAATGGTGGCTTACAGTGGATGCAACTTAGTACCATTTTTTTTTTTAAAGAAAATAACCACTACATATACCTATTCTCAGAACCAGTTGCAGGATCTGATTTCTAGTACCTGATATCTTTTAAAACTGGAGATCGACTTATGAACATAGTGACTCACATTGATGCATTGACTAGGCTTTATGTTGACAGGGTCACCTGTCAATTCTCATGGTGTGCTGCACTGTGAATGCTGTACTTGTTCTATATTTACAATCCTTTTTTTCTGTCCTAAATGCATTACTGTACAGTATGTAGAATTTACCAAGCTCTATTTACCCAGAAATACCTCCATGTCGCTGCTTCCCTTGACATTTCCGGCAGGTTATTGGAGAATCTAATTTTTCTTCACCCTGCTCCAGGATCAGTTTTGGATAGCTGAGCAAATGAAAATCTGGTTATCATCTCTTTTACTCAGGAAGGCGAGAAAAGCGTTCTTAGCACTATTCCTTCACATACAATTACAGAAAGTCAGAATAAGTTTATATTCTAATGCCAAAGAGACTGCCTTAAAACATGCCAGCAGTGAATGGGCTCATGAATGTAAAAATTGTTTCAAAGCTGCCACCAACTGTTTTGCTTGCAGTATACAACTTGAAAAACCTGACTAAAATGAATTTTTTCCCTTCATTTTCTCCTCTACGAGATTCAGCATGAATCTCTTTCAGTAAACAGGCTGTTAAAACCTACAATGTCAGATGAATTCTTAATAGTCAAAGTGACATTCACAGAATAGAAATATGTATGGTTTGTAATCGGATAGAATTCCCACATCATGTAGATTATTTATTTACTTATTTATTTATTTGCATTAGGTCCCTTTAACCGATGCCTTTTCTGATTATAATTTAGGACTGCAGCATTAAAACCCTCTCATCTCTTAGGTATTTCACATCATGCTGGGTTTAGTGGACTGAGATCCTGTTTTTGCTTGATTATAATATGCTATATTTTTCCTTATTTTTTTGTTTCAATAATAAATCTTATAATTTGAATTTAATTACTCACCTTTCCAAATCTTGAACACAAATTCAGGTATAATTGGTAGGTCCTTGTTCCAGAGGTCTCACAATCTGTTTGTACAGGAGACAATGGAGGATAACGTGACTTACTCAAAGTCACAAGAAGTGTCAGTGGGAGAAATAGGAATCGAACCATGACTTCCCTAGGACCATGATCTTGGCCCCTTAGGCAGCCTTGACAGGCAGAGTAGCTTGGCAGTGTTTATCTTTAGCTTACTAGATTCTTTCTAGGCTGATTTGTTTACTTATGAGTTATACATTGTAATTTTTTACATTTGCCATATTATTATATACATGACTAGGTCATATAGGCCTGGATTCACTAATGCTGCAAGGCTTAGTGAATCCCGGCGCTAACGGGGGGCGGTCTTGCGTTAGCCGGCAGCGATCGCACCACCGCAGTGCGATCACTGCTGAATAACTACACCATAAAAGGTGTAGAGATAAGCTTCGTTTTTTTCTACCGTGTCGTTTTTTAAGTTGGACGCTTCGGGGTAAAGTTCGTTTTTCCTCGGTTAGTTTTTTGTAAAAACGAACAAAAAACTAAGCAGGGAAAAATGAAACGGGCCCAAAAAACAACACGGGAAAACAAAGCTCAAAAAAACCCACCCCAAGCATTAAAATTTACTATAATACATTAAATACAACCCCCCCCCACCACCATCCCGATCCCTCCCCAAGACTTACTAACATCCCTGGTGGTCCAGCGGGGTCCCGCGAGCGATTTCTCCCTCCGTGCCATCGGGCTGTCCGGCCTGCCTCGCATCAAAATGGCGCCGATAGCCTTTGACCTGTGTCACAGGGGTACCGGTGCCATTTGTCAGCCCCTGTCACATGGTAGGAGCAATGGATGGCCGGAGCCATCTTGTGCTCCTACCATGTGACAGGGGCAATGTGACATGTGACATGTGACCAATGGCACCGGTAGCCCCTGTGTCATAGTAGGTCAAAGGCTATTGGCGCCATTTTGATGCGAGGCAGGCCAGGCAGCCCAACGGCACGGAGGGAGAAATCGCTCACGGGACCCCGCTGGACCACCAGCGATGTTAGTAAGTCTTGGCGAGGGATTGGGATGGTGTGTGTGTGTGTGTGTGTGTGGGGGGGGGGGGGGTTTGTATTATAGTAAATTTTAATGCCACGAGGTTCGGGGAAAATCCGTTTCGGGGTTTGGGACCCCTGACCCACGACGAATTTGGCAATTTCAAAAAAATTGCCTAATTCGTGATAAACGAATGCACATCTCTAGTTATTCGGTGCGAAATAGGCAGCGAAAAGGCTCCTTACCTTTTTGCTGGCAGCGCCGTCTTTGCGGAGTCGGCCCCGGTGGTAGCGCAAGCGTGCGATAGCCTTAGAAAATAAGGCCCATGGTGTCTGAATTTGCAGTTCTCATATTTAGTAGAGATGTGAATCGTGTGATCGATCGTCTTAATGATCGATTTCGGCTGGGGGGGGGGGAGGGAATCGGATCGTCGCGGTTTTGTTTTTTTAAATATCGTGTAAATCGTAAATCGGGGGAGGGCGGGAAAACCGGCACACTAAAACATCCCTAAAACCCACCCCAACCCTTTAAAATAAATCCCCTACCCTCCCGAACCCCCCCAAAATGTCTTAAATTACCTGGGGTCCAGTGGTGGGGTCCCGTTGTGATCTTCCACTCTCGGGCCACGGGTGCGTTGATAGAAATGGCGCCGGCGCCATTTTGCTTCCTGTCCCCTGACATCACGAGCATAGGAGATCGCTCCCGGACCCCTGCTGGACCCCCAGGGACTTTTGGCCAGCTTGGGGGGGCCTCCTGACCCCCACAAGACTTGCCAAAAGTCCAGCGGGGGTCCGGGAACGACCTCCTGCACTCGAATCGTGTTGCCGTAATGGAAAATGGCGCCGGTTCAGTGTGCTGCGGCAGTCAAAAAAGCAAACAGAATGTTGGGAATTATTAGAAAGGGAATGGTGAATAAAACGGAAAATGTCATAATGCCTCTGTATCGCTCCATGGTGAGACAGCACCTTGAATACTGTGTACAATTCTGGTTGCCGCATCTCAAAAAAGATATAATTGCAATGGAGAAGGTACAGAGAAGGGCTACCAAAATGATAAGGGGAATGGAACAACTCCCTTATGGGGAAAGACTAAAGAGGTTAGGACTTTTCAGCTTGGAGAAGAGAGAAGAGACAACTGAGGGGGGATATGATAGAGGTGTTTAAAATCATGAGAGGTCTAGAACGGGTAGATGTGAATCGGTTATTTACTCTTTCGGATGGTAGAAAGACTAGGGTGCACTCTATGAAGTTAGCATGGGGCACATTTAAAACTAATTGGAGAAAGTTCTTTTTTACTCAACGTACAATTAAACTCTGGAATTTGTTGCCAGAGGTTGTGGTTAGTGCAGTTTGTGTAGCTAGATTTAAAAAAGGTTTGGTTAGGTTCTTGAAGGAGAAGCCCAGTAACTGCTATTAATCAAGTTGTCTTAGAGAATAGCCACTGCTATTACTGGCATCAGTAGCATGGGATCTATTTAGTTTTTGGGAACTTGCCAGGTACTTATATTTTGAATTGGCCACTGTTGGAAACAGGATGCTGGCCATTTTGCAGTACGGCAATATGGCCATATGGCCATATGGCCAGTGCCATTTTCCATTACGGCAACACGATTCGAGTGCAGGAGGTCATTCCCGGACCCCCACTGGGCTTGATGGACCCTTGGTCTGTGTTGCGACCGTCACTGCTCGATGTCTTCACTCCGCCCTCTTTACCTCTGTGGCGAATCCTTCCGGGTCTGATGGACGGCTGGCTGCCGCACCCGGACCAGCTTGACGCTGCAACTCCGCCATCTTGTTCTGATGCGTGCATGCGTGTCCCGACTCTTATACCAGCAAGGGCGCGAACCTCAGGGGAGTCCCGATGAGATGACATCAATTGCTTCCAGTATTTAAAGGTCTTTGAAAACGCTAACAAACTGAGTTAGCAAGGAAGGGATAAGGTTTCGGGCAAGGTTTCCCTATCCAAGCTACTCTGCCTCCTCGGACTTACTAGAGGTACCCGCTCCTTGGGGGCCTCGCTCTTTTCTTTATTTTCAGATTTCAGATAGGAACCAGTACTCGCTTCTCGAGGGCCCATGTTCCTGAACACTCTGAAGATTCTCTACTGCCTGGAAGCTATCACTGCTATAAACAAATGTGAGTTACCAATGTTCTCTCAGAGCTTTCCCTGGAACCAGGTACCCACTCCTTGAGGGCCTAATCCTTTCCAACTCCTGAGCTTACTTGAGACCTTATGTGAGTTTTGTCATCTAGATCTATTCATGAACTCTGCCTACTCTGCCTACTCACTTTCTACAGTTTCTCAACAGCTCAGCCATCCTGGGATCATTGTTCCAGTACCTGAGGGACTACAGCCCTGCCGGGCATATCAGCTCACTACTGCCACCTCTGGTGGTTTCTAATAACCTGTTTAATAAAAGAACTATGCGTGTCTGTGTCCATACTCAAGCCTAGCCAGTGGTCCTTCTCGGGGTATCCTCCCAGGGGCGTAGTCATCTGCCATCGGCCCAGGGATCCACCTACTACTACTATATCAGATTCATTACAGATTGCTACTCCTTAGCAAGACAATATCTGAGACACTACGGATTGCTGACTCCTCCCTCTCCAGGAGCCCGCTACACAGAGCCTTCTCTACAGATTGCTCCTCCTATCTGACTGCTCCTCCCATCAAGCATCAGATTGGTAACTCCACAGTCTAACACCAGATTTATAACAGATGCTAACTCGAGCAGCAGATTTCTAACAGTCTGACCCAGTATGGCAATTTCTTATGTTCTTATGTTCTAAGCAGAAGTCACAGACTAGCCAAGGGAAGTCCAGAGGTAAGAGGATCCCCCACCCTTGGATGAAAGGTGAACATTCTGAAATGAAGAAAATGCTGACTCTGGCATACAGCTTGGCATACAGCCTTAGTGGCAGGACCACCCCCCACAAAAAAAATAAAGTGGTGGGGAGAAAAAACTTACAGTGTGGCAAAGACCCCCCATCCACAACATGATTAAACATGAGCTTATGCATATTTATCAGCTGGAAAGTATAAGACAGGGGGCAAATAAGGAGAAGGAGAGTGGACCTGAAGCAGCCCCAGTAACCCCTGCTATCAAGGAGGGAGAAGAGTAGGTGTGGCCAGTCAACTGGAGAGAGGAAGCTCCCGGGTAAACTGGTGCTTAGTGGCCAGGATGTTAGAGACGGGAATTGTTATCTTCTAAATGCTAGATCCTGCCAAATATGATAAATAAAAGTCTAATTCTGAGGAGACTATGTTGTCTTTTCCTGAACTTAGAATCGTGAAGTGAAGTGGAACCCCTAAACTTATTTACACTCACTCCCAGGGATAAGAGCTGGGTTTCCCAAGTCTACCTGTCAAATAACTCTATGGACTTTTTCTTCAGGAACTTGTCCAACCCTTTTATGAATTCCACTATGTTGTCTTGTCTTGACCATGTCTTCTGGCAACTAATTCCATAGCTTGATTGTGTGCTGAGTGAAAAAAATACTTCCTATAATTCATGTTAAATCTGATGGTTTCTGGTTTCATGGCATGTCCCATAGTCCTAGTGTTATCTGAAAGAAGAAATAAACATTCTCTATTTACTCGTCCCACCCCACTCATTAATTTATAAATCTCAATTGTTTCCTCCCTCCATCATCTCTGCTTCAAGATAAAGAGCCCTAATCTTTTTGCCTAACTCCATAAGAGAATTTTTCAGTTCACTTAATCATTTTTTTCACCCTTCTCTGTATCTTTTCTATGTTGTTGTGTCATATTTGAAATGGGGTAACCAAACTTCGGATAAAACTCAATATGTAGTCGCACCATGGATCTATATATATAGGCATTATCATTTTCTCAGTTTTGCTCTATATTCCTGTTCGCCTGGAGGTGGACCCTTGTCCTGAGGCAGTGAGAAGCGGCTTCCTGGACGGGCCCAGGAAGCACCTGACATCAGGGGGTGGAGCACAGGAGGAGACAGAGGCTAGCTGGAGCTTCACCACTGGAAGCCCGAGGTCCCCCCCGGGTGGATCCCTTGGGGACCAGGGCCGCTTGGACTTAGGTGGGCCTCGCAGGGTCTCCCTGAAAGGAAGTGGAGAGGTGTGCCCACCAAGATCAAGGGTGCGCGGTTGATGTCAAGACTGGGGGCTTGGAGAATCAAGGAAGGCCAGAAATGTATGCTTTTGGAGGGCGGGGAGTGTGAGATGGAGGATCAGAGCAGAAGTGGAATTGGGGGGAAGGGTTGAGGCTGCTTGCAGGCTTCCTACTGTTTTACTGGGGGCATTGGGAGGGAACGGGAGAGATTGGGGTTACTCTCAGGCTTCTTAGTATTTTATTGGGGGTAACAGGAGGGAGTAGGAGGTATCGGGATTGCTTGTAGGCTACATTAGAAAGCACTTTCCAGTAAGCCTGCTAAGGGCTTGGGTACCCTGAATATTTGGCATAAGTTACCCAGATAACTTTGCTGCTGGGCCGGCTTTCTGAATATTGACTTTTGTGGGTAATTTTGTACCTATGGACCCAATAAGCAATTCTCTAAGAAAGCTACACATATAAGTTTTCTTTTGAAAATTCTTTTGAGCCTGCTGACAACATTTGCCCGAGGACCTTGCACCTCTTTTTTTTCTGCAGGCAGAGGAAAGGGGGTGAAAGTATGTGTGTAGATGGAAAATGCAATTCTACGTATGCACTTTACTCCTGCCACCGAAACATGGCCCCGGGAATGCCTCTTTTTAATGCCTCTGTAACAACATGCATTTTGAATCCCCAGATGTTCTTTTCAACCCTTCTGAGGTGGGCAATTTTCAGACAGGCCAGATTGCTCAGGTAAATCACTATTTCCCCTGGTGAATGGCTTGGAAAAGTATCCCACCCCCCATTACCTACATAACTAATCAAAGAAGCCCAAAGCAAAAAAAGAAACAAAAAAACAAAACCCTGTGTTTGATTTAAAATGCTTTCCCTGTGATACACTGCTAGCACTGACTGCTCACTAAGAATGACTACTGTGCTTGTCTTGTTTTCTTTGATGCTTCACACACAGAGCAATATTAATACAAACTTAAATAAAATCACTATGTCTCCCTGGGACTTTCATACTTCCCTTGGCATTACCTGTCTTTATAACTTAGTATTAGCTCTCTGACTACCTAAACGATCAATGCTAGCAACCCCTTCTTTTTATATTAAATCCAAATGATTCCCAACAGAAAGTAAAAATAAATGTAAAAAAAAAAAAATACAAGATGAGTTAGAGGTGAACAGGTAGCACTGCAAGCAAGAGAATTTCAATTACAATAACATATTATTGACAACTGCAATAACAATATAGAGAGAATGTGATGTTCTTTATGTTGTTGATGAGAGGAAGAAAATGTAGAGATGTTACTGCTATTAAGAAAAGTTACACAGCACAAAGAAACCCGAGGGATTTGGGGTTCAATGCAGTAATAGATTTCTTCGCTGGTCACCTGTTTGAATGAGTTGTATGCCTTACTCAGAGTGGTTCTGCTGTATGGGGCCCATAAGTCTGACTTCTTCCCAGTCTACTTGGCTGGGAAGAACTAACTCATGGGCACCCTTATTGCCAGCTTATTGCCTGTTTGCTTTGGCTTTCCCTTACAGACTGATATTCCCTCCTGTACTGAGATGCCGATTCTGCCCTCCTCCCCCAAGGTCTTCCTCTCTGCCTCACTATTTATATTAATACGTACTGAATCATGAATGGTACACTATACATACTGACCTGGACATACGTTGAATACAAGATCAGTGACTGCAACTGTCTTACTTCTTGTTGCTATACACAAACATAATACCAGATAACAGCACCCTGTAAGGCCCAACTTCAAGTAACCCTTTTCTTTGGAGGGGCAAATTCTCCAAGGGCACACAAAAGAATTGAGAACTGTGGCTGTCTTCATACTTCTCATCCCCCCCTTCCTGAATCCCCAAGGTGTGGGTCCTTTCAGCGGGGGTGAAGTCTAAACTTCTTGTCCCAGACGACAGTGTTCTCTCATGTGGGTGTGTTACCATAGCTCTTCGGGACAGGTGCACTTACAAACCAGGAAGGACTTACTGGATTAGTGTTCAATTTAAAGTTTACTGTAACTCCTCTTAAAAGAATCAATAGACGCAAAACATGAAGCGTCCAGGCACTTCCAGATTTACAGTACATGAGTCCAGGATTTGGATGTTCTCTAACTCTGCGGAAATGTCCCACCAGGGATTCCTGCTCATAGGTGGGTGCTGCAACCTTCTCTTATGCTGGTTGAAAAGGTGTGCAGTCCCTCCTGACCACAATGAGCAGGGGGATATAGCCTACCAGGAATGGAACAGGTCAAAAATGTAGAAATCAGGAAAACTATAAAAGCTTCTTATTATCCCTCTTCCTTCCAGCCCTATTACAGGAACTGGCAAGGCATGTGCTTCTCTTCTCCTATGTCAGACTAAAGGGCCTAACTCAAGAGAGCACACGTCACATGATACACATTCTTCCCTTCTGAAAGCAAGCTACAGCTGCCCCTAATCTCACTTAAACTAAACCCTCCTTGTGCCTAAAGGATGTCCAATTCCAGATAAACTCTGGGAGGATATGCTGTAATGAATGGTTTATTCCTCTACAGCTGACTACCCAAGGTCTGGGACTACGGACAGCTAGTAGAGACCCCAAGGGGTCTCTACATTTTACAAAAATCACATCTCTATATATTGCGTCACTCTCCATGCAGGCAGACAAGCACACTGTATGATCATGTAAGGGCAAAAAGGTTGTTGGGTCTGGTACTGGGACCTGCTTGGATGAGAAGTATTCTGCCCCAGAGCCAGTGGGCAGTTCTGATAGATTAGGCTAAAATGAGGTATGGAAATGTTGCATTGATCCCAATATGTGGATCGAAATTTCCACCTCTAAGCAACCAAATTGGTTACTAGGACTTGAAAAAGGGTTAATGGGTATGAGGAAGTTGCTTTTGTCAAGCTGAGGGCTACTTAGTTGCATAGCAGAACTCCATGAATGAGGTCTGTGCAGAGGGAAGAATGTTATCTCCTGTACCCTGGAACTGGTGTTTAAGAGCCTGTCAGTTGCTCCCCCTCTCTGTCCTGAGGAGGTGTGTGCTGTATGAAGTGTTCCCAGTGAAGAGATGACTGGTGTACCTGGGTGGTTAATCTTGAGCAAAAGTTGATTTGGGATAACTAAATAGACAGGAACTTTAATATACTCAGACCAGGAATTTGGCAGTTTGCCAAGAATCTCATACTCTGTCTTCAGTTCTTGCAATGGTCAGAGACTCTGGGAAGAAACCCATGCCAAATATACAGGGTCATTTATCATTTTGTATTAGGGCCTTAATGCTAGCAATGCGAAAAATAGCACGAGTACGATAAGTGTGCCGCGCGTTGCAGAAATTACCTATGAAATGCAGCAGCAGAAAAAATAGCCTAACCACGCCCCCCACTTTTTATCTCAGGCATTTTTCTGGTATCTTAATAGCATTTTGATGAATCTAGGGTATAGTGTGGTATTACCGCAATAGGGCTATATTGGGCAATATACTCTAACATACCTTATAGCCCTACTGAGAATTGATGCCTTTCCCTGTTAGTTAGGACCTTAGTACTGATTTTCAGAACTAGGCATCTAACTTACTGCCTGATTCACTAAGGGGCGGATTTTAAAAGGCCTGCGAGCGTAAATCCTTCTGGATTTACGCTCGCAGGCCTTTTAAAGTCCCGGGGCTTTGGAAAAGGGGCGGGGAGGGGGCGTGTCGGGGGCGTTCCCGAAATGACGCGGCATTTCAGGGGCGGGTCTGGGGGCGTGGCACCGGCCCGGGGGCGTGGTCGAGGCCTCCGGACCAGCCCCCGGGACCGGAACACGGAGCGGGGCTGCCGGCCGGCGCGCGCAAAGTTACGCCTGCTTTTAGCAGGCGTAACTTTGCCGACAAAGGTAGGGGGGGTTTAGATAGGGCCAGGGGGGGGTTAGGTAGGGGAAGAGAGGGGAAGGTGGGGGGAGGGCAAAGGAAAGTTCCCTCTGAGGCCACTCCGAAATTGGAGCGGCCTCGGAGGGAACAGGCAGCGCGCGCTGGGCTCGGCGCACGCAGGTTGCACAAATGTGCACCCCCTTGCGCGTGCCGACCCAGGATTTTATAAGATATGCGCGGCTATGCGTGTATCTTATAAAATCCAGCATACTTTTGTTCGCGCCTGGTGCGCGAACAAAAGTACGCAATCGCGTATTTTTTTAAGATCTACCCCTAAGATTTTTCTCCCATTCTGTGTCTAAGGGAAAATACCTTGATGAATTAGACCCTTAGGGGGTTACAACAGACACAAAATGGGAGAAAATAAGCTCCTTAGTGGCTAAATCTAGGAAAATAAATAACAATCATAAATCAAGACCCTAAGTTTTAGGGTCCTAAATTTATGTGAATTTTTAGCTGAAAACTTAGGCTCTTAAGTTCAGCTGGAAAATATGTGCCTAACTTACAGGTCATTTACCATTTCACGATAGGGCCTTAACGCGCCGATAACGGCCTAACACATGCAAAAATGCCCTAAAATGTATGATAAATACTGCAACACAAATGTATATGCAAATCTACAATTGAGTATGCGATTGGGAGGAGAGCGGGAGGAGTAAATGCAAAACAGGGTCTCCTTATGCTTCATGTGGCCGATTAACACACATTAACATGAGATTTAATTTCAGAAATAACTACACCTCTTTTTTTGGCCGAACAGAGGAAAAAACTTTTTATTGCATGTGTTCAGCTGTTACTGAGGTTCGCAGCTATTACCATGCGCGATAATTTGGAGTCTTCTTGCAAACACACACCTACCAGGCCCTCCTGGGACAATAAAAACAGCTTTTTTTACTTGGCCTGTCTTCTTTGACCCATTACGTTTGTAGCAAGTTTACTTGTGCGGGGATACTGGATGCCTGAGGGGGATTGCCACAGCCAACAATGAGAAAGAAGAAGAAGACCAACCACAACAACAAGCAGAACAGACAAGGGAATACCCAGCCCCTCCTCAGGAAGTCCCAGCACCCAAGCTTGAGCCACTGGCCTCACAGAGAGAGCGTTGGGGCCCACAACAACGTTTGCCAAGCAGGTGGCCACATCACAGCAGATACAGGAAGCACATCTTCCCTCCACGAGCCTCTTTGCTGGCCATGCCAGAAAATTGTGCGGTGAACAGGTTTCACCTCACCTCTTGGACTATCATGGAATTATATGATGAAATCAGAGGGGATCTGGATCCGGCCATGGAATGGTCTCATGCTATACCTGGCCTCACCAAACAATTGGCCACCCTGCATTTCCTGGCATCTGGTTCCTTCCAAACAACAGTAGGGGTAGTTGGGGGGAAATGTCCCAAAGCATTTTTTCCTACTTTCTGGGCCAGGTCATAATAGCTGTATCCGACCGCATTGTTCACTACATAGCATTCCCTCAGGACAGGCAGCACTTGATGGATATCAAGAGAGACTTTTATGCCACAGAACAATTTCCATATGTAGTGGGAGCTATCAACTGCACTCAATAGCCATCATCCCACCATGTAACAGCGAGGAGATCTTCCACAATAGAAAGCTCTTCCACTTCCTCAATGTGCAAGTGGTCTGTGATGCATGACTGCATCCTCGATGTCATGGCCAGGCATCCAGGATCCGCACATGATTCCTTTATACTTAGGCAATGGGGCCTCTTTGAAGAATTTGAAGACGGCCTTTACGGTGATGGTTGGCTTGTGGGTAAGACACATGCCTCTTTTGCTAATTACTATCTAGCTTCAGACCCCTGGGACTTGCACTATCATCCCAGTGGGCTGAAGATTTTCAGCCCACTGGGAACCCCCGCTGAACGACCTCCTGCAGTCGATCTCCTGCCGGCGCCATTTTCCGTACGAAAACGATTCGCGGCAAGAAATCGCTCCCGGAACCCCGCTGGACTCCCAGGAAACTTTTGGCCAGCTTGGGGGGGCCTCCTGACCCCCACAAGACTTGCCAAAAGTCCAGCGGGGGTCCGGAATGACCTCCTCCGTCGAATCGTTTTTGTCTATGGCCGCCGCCATTTTGCGGCGGCCATTTTGAAAAATGGCGCCGGCTGAAGACAACACGATTCTATTGAGGGGACCGTTCCGGACCGCCGCCGTTCTGGACCACCGCCGGATCCCCAGGTAATTTAAAGCATTTGGGGGGGGGGGGGGTTCGGGAGGGTGGGGGATTTAATTTAAAGGGTCGGGGTGGGTTTTAGGGGGGTTTAGTGTGCCGGCTCACGATTTTAACGATTTTTCACGATAGTTTACACACCCAAACGGCAACAATACGATTCCCTCCCCCTCCCAGCCGAAATCGATCGTTAAGACGATCGAGGACACGATTCACATCTCTAGTACCTGAGACAAAGTACATACCATATATGCCTTGGACAGATTTGTTTCTATCATGCCGATGTAGATAAGGGTCTATGCCAAATAATGACTCCAACTACCTCATTAGCAGGTAGGAACCAGGTCACCCCAGACATCACAGATTCTTGATTACAAACTGCTGCTGTCTAATCTAGGGGACAGGTTTGCCTTTAAACCTTTGGCATTTAACTTGGCCAATAACCAAACTTGCCGTTATGCATCACTGTTTTGTTGCAGGATGAGCTTACAGGGATTAAACCTATCCACAAGACAGGCCAGTACAGGGGTGACAGCCAGTCTGTCCAGTCTGTGTCAGTCTGAATGGTCTCAAACAGCAGCAGCAGAAGCCCTCTAGACTGTCTATTCTTGGCTTGTGGCCATTATGTACATGACACAACATAGCAGATGACACCATGTTTCAGCAGCCTGAAACGTGATGACCTATTTGGTATAGTGGGAACCATAAAAAGGATTAGATCCACATAGCATTTTAACTGTACTGAGGACACAAGTAAGGAGGCCCAAGGTAAAGTTTTGTGTGGCAATGACTGAAACTTCCACTTAATACCACACAAGCTTGACATATTCAAAACATACTCTCTGACCTAGCCCCTCCAGCTGCACATTTCAGCTCACTACTGATAAACAAATCCTCAGACTTTAGTAACTGTTCAAGTAGGCTGCTGAGAAGAATGATGTCATTAGAGCTTTCGGGCCCAGAGCCAGATAGAAGGCCCATTGTTGAGTCAAAGGTGATATATCTTCAAAATGGAAGAGGGCAATGGTTTGTAGTAGCTTCACTATGATGGGTGCATAGCTACACCACTGATTGGAGTGAAGACATAACTATTGCACCTGTAGCCAAACATTTTGACACTAATTTTACCGGACAGCATATGGAGATAAACACTAGCTACCTAGCAGCCATCTCACATACAGGCCCATGTACCCAAGATGTAGTTAATCATATGCTGAGTTAAGAAGGCAACAGGAGCCAAGAGTGAAGTTCCACAGTAAAGAGCTTCAGGTTTAGCTCTTGTTGTCTTCCTTGGAAGCATATACTGAGCTTTCAGTTGTATGGCCTAGGCCAAATGTTCTTGTCTGCCAGATAAATGCCTAGTTGGAATGTGCAAGTGCACACTAGCATGCAAGGTCATATGGAGACCACACCTTTGACCACCTCAACCCTTAAGACAGAAAACACACAATGAAAAGACACAACCAGAAAAAGTA
Organism: Rhinatrema bivittatum; assembly: GCF_901001135.1. Taxonomy (NCBI): domain Eukaryota; kingdom Metazoa; phylum Chordata; class Amphibia; order Gymnophiona; family Rhinatrematidae; genus Rhinatrema; species Rhinatrema bivittatum. The sequence continues at coordinate 379,823,556 of NC_042617.1, forward strand.
TATTTCTAACCTGTGACCAGTTTATTACTGAACAAATCTAGTCAACAGATTCAAATCAAGTCAACATCTTTGGTAATCACATTCTGCAAGAAGAAGATAGTAAATAGAACATGAATTTGTGAATGAACTAAACAGCACATTGCGTGTAGACCTGTACATACAAATGGCATCATTATATATACTGGCTTTGCATCTTATCCTTTTTGCACAATCATGATTACAGCAAAGAAAATAAAAAGCGGAAGGGGTACTCCAAGTAGCTGATTAGAGCTGATATCAATAAGAAGAAGGCCCCAGACAGTCCATGTTGAAAGAGTGCACTCAAAGTAGGATAGCCTAAGGGCCATGGCAGCAGAGTTCAGTGGTACATATATAGAGAGAGTCAGACTGACTCTATATAGAGTTTCTTTCTCTCTCTCTCTCTCTCTCTCCCACAAATGTTTTCCGTCTATTGCACCAAAAAATAGGTATAGTTATTTCTGGTGCTAAATCCTGCTTTGTTCTATTGCATCGGAAGCTAACCACCCTCATTTCCATTAACTCCGCCCAAACTCCTCCCATTAGTATAGTTAATGTTGAATTTGCATGCATATTTGTGTTGCTTTATTTATCGTTCTCATTAAGGCCCCATTGCAAGGTGATAAATGACCCTGTTAGAGCCCTAAATTTAGGGGCTCAGCTTTTTTTTAATATCTGCCCTATTTTTCCTACATATGCACTCCTAAATGAGGTGTCTAGTTCTGAAAATCAGTGCTGAGCACCTAACTTTGTTTCACTGTCCTAATTCCTCCACTATAGCCCACACTTTTTAGGGACCCTAAATTTAGGGGCTCAAATTTAGGGATTCAACCCTAGTAAATTTTCAAAAGAGTCAATTTAGGTGTTTAACTCCAAAAGTTGGGTACCTAAGCTCTTTGAAAATTGGCTCCTTAGGATCTGAAATTCAGTTAAGAATATGGACTTAACTTAGAAGTCAAAAATTAGGAGCCCTGCATTTTTTTGGAATATTGGCCTCTCAGTGTCCAGTAAATGAGTAATGATGTATCTAATGTGGGATAATTAATGCTAAGAATATAAGAACAATGGTTTCTAAAAAAATATAAAATTAATGTCTGAAGTGAGAGGAAATTATATTCACTGTGTGTTCATTGTATTGTCGAAGTAAAGAGTGGAGAAGTAATTACAAAATAGGGATGTAAAACCCCAAAATGTCTGTGTGGTTATGTTTTTGAATTTTGTTTTGGATTCTTTTCATTAATTTTTAAAATGTGGTTTGATATGTAGCCAAATCAAAATCCTTCCCCCTCACCATTTAACTATAAAAAAAAAAAAAAACAAAAATGGCTCAAGCCTGGTGTTTAGGGTTAGCTTCAGGCTGGGCCAGCATTGAGGTCTGATACTAGCACCTAGCCCTGGCACTGGGGCCCTATGCTGGGGACAAGCATTGGGGCTAGGCCCTGAGGCCTGGTTGTGGCACCAAGGCCTAGGCATGGACTAGGCTCGGCACTGAGCCCTGATTTCAGTGCTGAGACCTACTCCCATCACTGATGCCTAGGCCCTGCCACCAGAGGATGGCACCAGCGACGTCAATTCAACACCTTCCACTAGTGCAGCCAGCTCAATTTAGATGTACGGCTATATATTTCTATGGCAGTACATCCAAATGGTGCTAGCCACTCTAAAGGAAGATGTCGCAGTGATGTCACTCCAGCACTGTCCTCCAAGCAGTTGTCATTTCTATAGAATTGTGACATGAAGAAGCACTCTTAAGTACTGAGTCTATGCCTCACCACTTTGACCAGATCTAAGACCTGGCCTGAACTGAGCCTAGATCTCTTAGGACCATGTCCCAGTGCCAGACCTAGACATTGGCACTGAGACCAGACCTCAGGGTTGGACCAAGGCACTGGCCTAAGCCTTGGCAGTGGAACCAGGTCTTAGATCTGGTCCACAGGACCTGGCCTAGTCCTTGGCCCTGAAACTAGTTTTTAGCACCAGTTCTGCTGCCAGACATAGTCTTCTACACCAAGACCAGACTTCATTTCCTGGCATAATTGCTGTATCAGGACCAACCTAGGCTTCAGCAGTGGGGCCAGGCCTCACTGTTGGGCCCTGTTGCCAGGCCAAGGCATTAGGCTAGGCCTGAGCTTAAATCTCACAACAGCACTAGGCTTCAGGTTCAGACCCAGGAACTAGGCCCAGGCCTAGGCCTGGGTACCAGGATCAGGCCTCAGAGTCCAGCCCCAGCACTGGGCCTAGGTGCTGGGCCAGGAAAGGGCCCAGCCCTTGATGCCTGGACCATGTCTCAGCACCAGATTTGGCCTCAGCTTTGGTGCCAGGAGCAGGCCTCCGAGCTAGGCTTCAGCACTATACCAGGACCAGACCTAAACCTCAGCACCCAAAAAATAGACTGTACTCAGCTTACTCAGGTGTCAGTCCCTATCACATTTCATGTACCCTAGCTGGGGAGAATTACAAAAAGTTAGGTGTTTAACACTGATTTTCAGCGCTAGGTACCTGCAGCCAATTTTTAAAGAATTTAAGTTCCTGACTTTTGGAATTAGGCAATTAAATTGGTCCTTTTGAAAATGTACTAAGGCAGAATGCCTAAATTTAGGCTTCTAGTTTCGTTAGACTCCTAAATTTAGTTGCCTAAAAATTGGGTGGCTGCAGGGGCAGAATTAGGGCAGGAAACCACATTTAGGAGCCTAGTTGCAAATGTCAACTGCAGCGTTCCATGGCTGGTCGCACTTACCCTGCACTGCCCCTGTTCAGCCTCGACCTCTCTTGCAGCATCAGGAGCCGCCATCAATGATGAACTCCCTAGTGGCCTGTGGCCACTGCTCATGCCACCAACGCCTGGCCCCACTAACGAATCCTTAGGTACATGCGCACCTCTCTACAGATCTTAAAGGGGCCACTGCGGAAAAGTTCCCTCGGCTCCTTCTGATGACATCCGCCTCCTGCCTTTTTAAATCCACTTCTGCCTGCAGTGCCTTGTCTCAGCAACAGGTCAAGTTCCTTCTGGGTAGTGAATCACCTGATGCCGTCTCTTTCTGGTTTGCATCTCTGGCCTTGGCATGGATTGTTCTAGACTCTATTGGATTGCCACCTGCCCTGACTCCTGGTTCATTTCTGGACTTTGTTGAATTGCTGTCTGCCCTGACTCCTGGTGCATTTTTGGGGCTCTCTGGTCTGCTGCCAATCCTCACCCTTGAACCTCTCATCTGGCTCTCACCAGCACCCTTCATGGAGTTGATCTTCTCTACAGACCTGCTCCTAAGTCCAGCCGGCCCTGGTACTCAAGAGCTAAATCTGCAGGGAACGAGGGCTGGTATTGGTGAAAGTCCTTTTAGGTCTCCATGCCAACCAACTCTGTCAACCAATGATGAGAACCTGCAAGGCTCCTTCCTTCAGGTAGTGTCAACCTCGTCTAGGACCAAGGATCAACCTTTGCAACTGATTTCCAGAACTAGACACATATTTAGGTATCTAAATCTAGGAAAATTAATAACAGGCCTAATTTTAGGCTCTTAGGGGTCCATATTCAGCTGCTGTGAGCCTCTGAAGTTAGCCAGATAAACTTATCTGGCTAACTAGAACTGTATATTCAGTGGTGCTGCAATGCCGCAGAATATACCCAGATATCCTAAAGCTAGCCAGTTAAATTTATCTGGTTAAGTTTAGGACAGGTGTATGGGCCAACTCCTACCTGATCCATCCAGTCCCTGCTTCTGAGTTATTTGGTTAAATACTTAGCTGAAAAAGTGATTTATCCAGTTAAGTTGCAACCACTGACCATAGACAGATATTCAGTGCTGTCACTTATGTGGATAAATCTGACTTATCCAGAAAAGTCCATTTTGAATATTGGGTTATGTTTTAGGGACCAGAATTTAGGTGGGAATTACCACAGTGGTGAATGCATATCCAGCTCTTAGGCTGCAGCCAAGTGAATACTGTTACAAACCCTTGTACTAACAGTATTCCATACCCTGGTGAAAATGTCATCTTCAATCTGCTATTCAAATTCCATTAAGAGATGTAAGGATGAAGGGATCTAGGCAACTCTCGATGACTGAAGTCCTGAATATGATGATACAAGTATTTATCCAATAAATGAAACAGCTTCAAATGGAAAAGATCATCCTTGAACATGACAGTCAATTAGTGACAGGTTGGCGAGCATTCTTGTGAATCTTTGCTTAGATGTTTGGGTACAAATAACCAAAATGGCATCATCACAACTAATTATACTGCGATAAAAATAACAATAAATGAGTTAACACTGGATCATCATAGCAGCACTCCCAGTCAACCGACCTTCATTGCTTTTTAAATAATCATAGTTCCTGATTGCTCTGGATTTTTGTAATTTTATTGCAAACGAAATTTATAAACAACTTATCTTACAGTAGTTGTTTCTTGCTTTGTAATCCCTAGAATCCCGACAGGTGCCATGTTTTGAAGATTGATTTTGCATCAGGGGATTGTCATTTTGAAACCGTATACTAGGTGAAATAAAAATAACATAACAATAGAATGCTAGTGTACGGCACTTCACACAAGAACTGCACACACTATTGCTTGATTGTACGTCTCTTCACTGGGTTTGAATCCAACCCTGGAAGTTCTACCTTGCTCTTATGACCCAAAGTCTACATTATGGCCAATTTACAAGGGTAAGTATTCAATTTACAAGGGTGAGTGTTCCAACCAGTAAAAAGGAATTTAATGACATAATCAATCTCTAGATGTGAATTTTAAATGAGTGATTACCATTCTACTTCAGCACTTAATCCATGTTGAATAATAGAATTCAGTGTAAATCCAAGAACTTATCCAAACCTTTTTTAAATGTAGCTAGACTAACTGCACTAACCACATCCCCTGGCAACAAATTCCAGAGTTTAATTGTGATTTGAGTAAAAAAGAATGTTCTCTGATTAGTTTTAAATGTGCTACATGCTACCTTCATGGAGTACCCCCTAGTCCTTCTATTATTCAAAAGAGTAAATAATCGATTCACATTTACTTGTTCTAGGCCTCTCATGATTTTAAAGCCCTCTATCATATCCCCCCTCAGACGTCTTTTCTCCAGGCTGAACAGCCCCAACCTCTTCAGCCTTTCCTCATAGGGGAGCTGTTCCATCCCCTTTATCATTTTTGTCGCCCTTCTCTGTACCTTCTCCATCGCAACTATATCTTTCTTGAGATGTGGCAACCAGAATTGTACACTTTAAACTATAATAGTAAGCTGCTTTATCAGCCTCAGATATACTTTTCCTCCATTTGGTTCCTTCCTATGTACTTCCTTTCATTCATAACACAAATCAAGAAAATACCAAGGAAATCTTTTCTAATATGGGCTAACTAATAATATCTCATGCTCTTGGGATATCTGATCAAAAACCTTCTCTAGTTGTTCAAACCATTGTTTAATTAAATCATTCATATTAGTTGCAGCAAGGTCAGTAATAAAACTTTTTGTTTCCACACTTCATTAAAATGCCTGCAATCTACTTTTGGTCCAATTTTCTTCAGAATCTTCACAAATTGATCTGCAGAGAATCAAGATGATGGTCTCCACCTACTTGCCGACTGACCATGCCCTGCAATGGCTGGGCACCTTCAGGACCTGTGTCCTGAGGACCTGAGGCTAAAGGGGGAGGAGGTCCTACAGGAAGAATAGAGGGACTTGTGGTTGTGTCAGTCTGTGGCCTCACATGGGGGGTGTGACTGTTGTGCCATTGCTTGGTCTACTTCTGGTGGTTGTGGTGGCTGCAGGTCCTTTGCAGGTAACACAACTGCACAGCAGCAGGAGGAGCAGGGTTTTCTTCTTCTTCATCTTCCGCCTCCTCAGAGTTGGTGGTATCTGTGAACAGAGCAAAAAAGTGTGTGTAAAGCCATCAGTTGTTATGCTCCATGGTGTGATATGGAGCATCATGCAGACCGTAGAGGGCATTGCTTTTATGGAGGCCATGGTAGGTGCTCCTTGTGGTGGGACACCCATGCCATATAGGGGTAGCAACAGATAGCTTCCATGAGATATAAAACTTTCTGAGTAACCTTGAATAACATAGTAACAATCGGCAGAAGACCAAACGATCCATTCAGTCTGCCCAGTAGAGATGTGAATCGTGTCCTCGATCGTCTTAACGATCGATTTCGGCTGGGAGGGGGAGGGAATCGTATTGTTGCCGTTTGGGTGTGTAAACTATCGTGAAAATCGTTAAAATCGTGAGCCGACACACTAAAACCCACCCCCGACCCTTTAAATTAAATCCCCCACCCTCCCGAACCCCCCCCCCCCAAATGCTTTAAATTACCTGGGGATCCAGCGGTGGTCCAGAACGGCGGCGGTCCGGAACGGCCCCCTCAATTGAATCCTGTTGTCTTCAGCCGGCGCCATTTTGCAAAATGGCTGCCGCAAAATGGCGGCGGCCATAGACAAAAACGATTCGACGCAGGAGGTCGTTCCGGACCCCCGCTGGACTTTTGGCAAGTCTTGTGGGGGTCAGGAGGCCCCCCCAAGCTGGCCAAAAGTTCCTGGGAGTCCAGCGGGGTTCAGGAAGCGATTTCTTGCCGCGAATCGTTTTCCGTACGGAAAATGGCGCCGGCAGGAGATCGACTGCAGGAGGTCGTTCAGCGGCGGTCCGAAACCCCCGCTGAATGACCTCCTGCAGTCGATCTCCTGCCGGCGCCATTTTCCGTACGGAAAACGATTCGCGGCAAGAAATCGCTTCCTGAACCCCGCTGGACTCCCAGGAACTTTTGGCCAGCTTGGGGGGCCTCCTGACCCCCACAAGACTTGCCAAAAGTCCAGCGGGGGTCCGGAACGACCTCCTGCGTCGAATCGTTTTTGTCTATGGCCGCCGCCATTTTGCGGCGGCCATTTTGCAAAATGGCGCCGGCTGAAGACAACAGGATTCAATTGAGGGGGCCGTTCCGGACCACCGCCGTTCTGGACCACCGCTGGATCCCCAGGTAATTTAAAGCATTTGGGGGGGGGGGGTTCGGGAGGGTGGGGAATTTAATTTAAAGGGTCGGGGGTGGGTTTTAGGGGGTTTTAGTGTGCCGGTTTTCCTGCCCTCCCCCTTCCCCCGATTTACGATTTTTTAACGATAAATCGGGGGAATTGGTATTGTTTCGTGGCCCTAACGATTTTTGACGATTTAAAATATATCGGACGATATTTTAAATCGTCAAAAAACGATTCACATCCCTACTGCCCAGTCAGCTACACATTGTGACAAATGCCACTCCATGCAGACTATTCCCAAGCTTTCTGTCAAGGGCAATAAATGCTGTTTTGTGCAGATATTTTCCATTCTGTTAGGATAGCAACTGTTGCACCATGCAGATCATGCCCAAGCTTTTTTTCTGATTTATATTCTACTTTTTGGCACTTCTAAGTGGATTACATTCAGGTACACATTTACCCATTCAAAAAATGGCTTACAATCTATGTTTTGTACCTGAGGCGATGAAGGATAAAATGATTTGCCCAAAGTCATAAAGAGCAGCAGTGGGATTTGAACCATCAGGCTACTTCTCTACTCGTGTTGAGCCTTATGTTAAGGGCAGTAATATTTACTAGGGATGTGCATTTGTTTAAAATGAAAGTGCAAAATGTGACCTAAAAAGCTAATTCATTTCATTTGGGGGGCCCCAAACCAAATCGGGGGCCCCCACATAAAATTAATCTTAGTCATAAGTTTTGCTATAAACTAATGCATTGGGCCTAGGCCTAGACCTGAAGATGGGGGCTCACCTATGGCAAAGGTCAAGGCTCAAAGCAGGAGCTGCAGCCAATGCATGAGTGTGATGCAGGTGCTTCAGCCTAGGCCGGAAACTGGGCCCTCACCTAGGACCTAGGTCGAGGCCCAAAACAGGGGCCGCAGCCTAGGCCTGAGCACCAAGCCAGAGCCTTCGTGGAGGCATGGGCCAATGCGGGAGCATTAACTGAAACCCATGAAAGTAAAAAAAAAACACCTGATCCATCGGATATCCGATGAAGTCCGGGTCCCGATGCCTGGGCCTGGACCCAGGCCTGATGTCATGATCCAACTCGGAGGTCAGATCCTGATACCTGGGCCCGACCGGGCAACCTGACCCATGACCTGACCCAGAGGCCTGGTCCTGCTGCTAGGGCTTTGGCCTGGAACAAGCCTGATGCCACAAACTGGCCAAGAGACTGGGTCCCAATGTCAGGGCCTTAGCCTGGGCTGGAGCCCGATCCCAGGCCCAACACCACAAACCAACTTGGATGCCAGGTCTTGGTGTTGGGGCCTAGGTCTGGATCCATGCCCGATAAGAACATAAGAACATAAAATATGCCATACTGGGTCAGACCAAGAGTCCATCAAGCCCAGTATCCTGTGTCCAACAGTGGCCAACCAAGTCACAAGTACTTGGCAAGTACCCAAACATTAACAAGGTGATTTTCAATCCCCAGCATGCAGAAATCCCTGGAGATACAAGCATGGCTGGGCCACACGTTCGCCGAGTACATTTTCAAAACGGCCCGGCCACGCACGAATCTTCCAGTACACGCGGCAGTGCCAGGCATTTTAAAAGGGGTGGGCTGGGGGAAGGCCGGGGGCGGGATCTGGGTAGGATAGCACCATTTTGTGCTGACCTGGTGAAGTGTGCTTCTGCAGCTAGGCGGCGCACGTAACTTATTTCTGATCGGAGAAGCAGGTAAGCTTTTAAACAAAAAAAAAATAGGGTAGGTAGGGTGGGTTTAGGGGGTTGAGGTGGAGGGGGGAAAAGGGAGGAAGGTTAGTTAGGGGGATAGGGAAGTTCCCTCCCAGTCTGCTCCTTAATTGTAGCTGGGTTTAAAAAAGGTTTGGATAAGTTCCTAGAGCAGAAGTCCATAAACTGCTATTAATCAATAAGGATTAGTAGCCTGGGATTCTATTCATCTAGGGGTACATTTTAAAAAGACCACATGGGTGTTGTTTTCTGCTGGTATTCGGATAGCACCTTCAGACAGCTTTATGATCTAAAAGGCAAATTTATTGATAGCAATACAAAGACAACATAGACAATTTAAAAAGAGGAACAAGGAAAGAGGAAGTCGTTGTTTCTCTGGAGGCGCAGGTCAGTGGCAACTGGGCATCAGCTTGCTTCTCAGATGCGGAGCTCTTCGGCTGGAGTTTTTAAACTTTTTGCACTGTCCAATAGAAATACATTGATGCACATCCTGGGTGTATTAATTTCAGTCAATATCCAATTATGAACGTTGCTTTATAGTCCAATCAGGTACCGTCTCTGGGGTGTTGCCATCTTCCGGTAATGAGCTTTGCCAAAGCACATGGTTGTGGAATATGTTGCCAGCAGAATCAGGAAATACACATTCAGGCTCAAGGCCTATATACATTCCCCCCCTTGAATCGTTGGGGAACGATTCACCAATGAAAGGCTGAGATTGTATTTCCTGGATTGAAATGGTCATAGCATCAATTTAGTATGACCCACCTTTTGGACTGTTAAAAATGGCTTCCATATTCTTTATGGTGTTGAATCATTCTGTTTGTACAACTCACATTCACAATCACAATTGTTCAGGCATACTCATTTTGTACTTTGTTTTATTGTCATTCAATCTCAAATACATTCTTCATTCAGGTATAGTTCTGGCCTTCTTCCAGTTGATCCAAGATTTCTGTAATGTGGTCCTATTAGCAGCATATAAATCAATTAATCCACTTAATGATTGATTATTGATTGTCAATGAATGGTTAGAATGGTTGAAGCAATAATCCATCATTCTACTCAGGGTTAATGCCACTGTCTTAGGTTGCCCAGGGTACGCAATCCTAATGATTTGCTACCTGGTGCTTACCCGTCATCGTTAAGCATAACAGCCTGAGGAGATAACATTGCTGCTGGTAAATGAAAGGCTTCCTTTCGTCTTCGCAGATGATGTCTCAGGCCATTAAAATAACAAACTTCATTCATTCTCACAATTAACCATTGCAAACTCACTTAGAAATGTAAGCCACTTTAAACTGTGTTTCCCATCAATTAAACCAAATTCTATGAAAATACAACCTTATCCTTTAGAAAATCTCACTCATTAGCTTCAGAAGGAGATTCAATCATGCTCATCATTAGATGTTGTCTAACTGCGGTGACTTGAGAGTAACTTGAGAGTATTTGAGACATAGCAGAAGCAATAGTTATAATTAATTAATAGAAGCAAAACCATGCTTGGGAGTACTATTGCTTATGTCTTGGCCTACCATGCATTTGAACACTTTGGGAATATAAACAAATGCTTAAAATCTAAATTAAGAATAGGATTTCGAAGGAGACATCCATATGGATGAGGGATAAGAAATCTCTGTAACCAATGGGATGGTATCTACAAACTCTACTAAATGTGATGTTTAAGAATAGGGAAATCAAATGAATGTCATAATTCTGTCTTCAATCACCAAGAATAACTATATAAACATTTGGGACTACATTAAACCTTTAGACTTACTAAATGTACTTGAATTGAAGAGGACATACTTGTCTGCACAGCCCATTCACATGAGCTGCCTAAGAACGGTGCGAAGGCTGGACTGACAAACTATGCTGCGGCACACTGCGCCGGTCTGCCACTGGCTCGCAGACATCTGAACAAGTCTGGACTAGGAAGGGCAGAGTGTAGCAACTGGAGATGAATATAACGTGGAAAGTAATATTGAAATCATAGATGGTAAGTCAAACCAGTTATCTATGGGACCTAGGGATGAATGATCATCTTAATTAATCATATAATGGATATGAGAGAACTGGGAATAGCAGCAAAACTTTAGTATTTTAAATTAATGTGGTGTGTAACATGTAGGTGTACGTAGATGTATGTAGATATCCAAATCATGGCATTTGCAGAATGGCATATTGGCTTGGAGTATATGGCAATCAATTATCAATGACATTTGACAAAGCATAGTGTGGTGTAATGCATAACAGTTAGTCTTTGTGTAAAGAGATGACAATAATTGGGAATGGATCTAATCTGATCAGGGCAATAAGATCACACAATCATGAGAACTGCATTAATGTAGAGTACAACAACATAAAGGCAAAATATAATCAAGCAAGAGTAGTAAAGTTCAATGATGAGTGGAAGATGAATTCTATGTTAAGGCCGAGACTTCCATAGAAGGGATGGGAAGAATGGAGTGAGTCCCATAAATGTTGTTTTCACGCTTTCAGTAAGGTGTAACAGCTTTTCATTCATCACGGCCTAATGAGGATATGTGCATCTTTAATAGTTTCAGATACCTAATATGGTAAAGTAGCATAAAAGCAAATTAAGCATTTAAAAAAAGTCATCTGAGGAAAGCTAAACCACAAATAACACGTATTTCAGACATGACATTAAACATATGTCACACTGGACTGACATACACTCATTCATCCAACAAATGTACATTCCTTGTCTTCATCACAGAGGACGAACAACAGATAACATATAATTTGAGCTCAAAATTCATATCAAAAATGTATCAAAAAGAGTAGATCAAAAATCAAAAATGTGTATGAAAAATAAAAGTTCAGAATTCTGTCAAAAAGGTAGGAGTCCTTGAAGACCTGAAAAGTAAATACTAGCATACAATTGAAATATCAAATTAACAAATATTGTACATGTAGATTTCCAACCAATAATATTAAATAAATTTAATCAATACTGTTCTGAGCTTATAGTCAATGTGTCATATCAAATAATTAAAATAATTAGAACTCAAATATCAAATAATTAATACTTAAATATGCTACATTTTAAACTAGAAACTATTTCTCCTTTTTTTTTCTTTCTTCCGTTCGCAGCACAGCCAGTGCTGGCAGAACAGATAAGCTGTACTCTGCAGGTTTGCAAGAGACAACTTCCCCTTTTTTTTTCTGTTAAGATACAGTTTGACTCTTTAGTTAAAATGTCCTTTCAAATTCATAATTCTCCTCTCAGAATCATAATTCAGCAGCTCAGACTCTAAATTCTAACACTAGTATATGTTCTTGTCAGTACTCAAGTTCAGTATTAAAGGAATATGAAGTCAGTAACGTAATAAAGAATCAGTATGTAAAGTTGAGAGCAAAGGGGATTTATGTTGGTGGGAGGTGTATCTCGCCCCCCCCCTTGATCCCTCTTTTACCACAAATGTACAGTTCAGAGCAGAAAGGAAATAACATGTTGTAAGAGGAAGGTATCGCATGCGCAAAGTGATCACCTTAATAAAAATAAATTTCAATGTGAATGCATTGAAAAGAGGAACTTAAACTTATAACTTAAAACTATATGGTACCATTTAAAAATTAACTTACTTATACTAAAAATCCTTATAATAAAAATATACCTGCAAATGGTAACACAAATAAATCTTAATAGCTTGAACAATAAGACCAGTAAATAAATTAACATGGGAAGCCTAGCAACTCGTTATATCTGTCCACAAGCTTATTACTTTTAGAGCGTTAAACATCTGTGATGGCACTACAAAAGTTCTCAATCAGATAACAACTGACTGACCACATGCATCTGATCCCAGTGCACGGCTGCTGTCTTCTGTAGTAGGGACAGCACGTAATTAGTCAGACAAAGTCTATAGAGACATATCTATTTATTTTTGGATTTTATATACCGGAGGATTTTATATACCGGAGGTTCCTGTATGCAACGCGTGTCACTTCGGTTTACATGACAGACATCGGGAAGACTGGCAAGGATTTACTAGTCTTATGTACACAAATATTCTAGGTAAGCAAATTCTTATCTTGGTTTCTTTGTCCTGAAATGAATATTGCAGTAAAGCAAGCAATAGCTATAAAAATAAGGCTCAGAATAAGGAGATCATCCTAAAGGATGGTCGTACTAAATGTGGTTCCATTTAAAACTGTGTTTCATATTAAGTTCACACTGTGTCCTGTCCAAGCTTCACTAAGGTGGCAATGTAAGGTCCTACATACGCTGATACCGTCTCTGATATGTGTGAACTCACTGTATCTGGGGACATGCTCTCTAAAAACTCAGGTTTCCTGTAACGGAATACAAGGGCCCATGAAAGGCACTTCTTCCACATGCTTTCTGCTTGCCCCATTACTTGGCGTAATCTGGTTTGAAACAGACCATTATATTGTCTCACCAAATCGTTCATTTCACGCCGACACTGTTTTTGTTTATTATGCCACTGCGATGTCAGTAGTGATGTTATCTGGCCCAAGGTCATGTATCTGGTCATGCATTTGGAAGCGTGGTTACGGCTTCCAGCACTCCGAACAGTGTTCAGAGCAATTGCAGTCAGAGATCCTTCTAGAGGACAGACTCTCTTCCGTGGGCTTAAGGCAAGTGTCCATCCATGAAATGAATCAATCCAAATAGTGACATAAAAAATTGAATGATCTAATTTAGCAATTTTGGCTGCTGGAGGACCAGCGGTAGTTGAAGTTACAGTGACTAGTTCAATTTCCTCACTACTTTCCGTATCCTCGCCGCTATCTGCAATTAGAATAGGCATGGATCGGGGGCAGGGAGTGTGTGACAGGTCAAAAGGTTCAGGAATTTCAGAAGGTGGTGACAATACTGGAGGAGGCGGTGTAGGAGGAGGTGAAGGAGGAGGAGAGGGAAAAGGTGTGGGAGGAGATGGTGGACGAGGGGGTAATAAATCTTCTGGCACAAGAATAGTACTCAGTGCAGAATCTACTGGCATTCCAGTGTCTGCTGAATTGTGCATATCTACAATTACTGGGCTTTCTACTGGGTCTACTAACCACATGCCGTATTCCACAAATGCAGGAACAGCATCTTCAAAGAGGTCATCTTCAATCTCAACTGTACTGAGTTGGGGTGTGCTTGTGGGAACTGTGGGACTTACTTGGGGTTCTCCTTCCCTTTCTGAAGGTACAGCAGGATCCGTATGTAAATTACCCACTGCAGTCACTGTTTCTTCAGGCTCTAAACAATCACGAACATATAGTGAATCATATGGGGGTGGTGACACTTCTCTATCACCAGTAATAGCTACTAAATATGTTCCTGTCATAGCGAACCATCTGGACACTAGTATATGGTCCGCTAGCCTCTTATTGTATCTTGCCCTTGGTTTGCTATATCTGTTCTTAAAATAGGCTATTAGCTGTGTGAGCGTGGACGGGTCAAAGGAGCCCCCTACTGGCCATTCTAGGGAACTATCCCTTGCTGCCCACGCAACCCACTTAGAGTGGCATTTGCGAATTAATTTCTCATTGGGCTTATGCAGAGCAATGACTCTGCTCAGGGGACATGACGGACAGACCTCCCCTGCTATCTTGGGACCTCTTAATATTGCAGACCAAAACTGCGACATAATTATTTAAAAATGATTTTCGTGTAGCCACTCTCTTATGAGAAAGAGTGGTTCAACCTTACCTTAATTGTAGTTTTCACCGTACCGTGAATTCACGCTTCCGGTGTGCTGTACTTCTTCAAACATGAAGGTATTCACAGCGGGGTAGGGGGAGACAGCCTGCAGACAACGGCACTGAAGAACTATCTACTCCTTTCCGTTCCGTTCGACTGGTTACCTGTTCCTACTTAAATTACTTGGGCTCCAGTGCGTTACCGCCGAAACAACCGGGATAGGGCCAAAAGGCAGCGTCAAGTCTGCCAATTGTTTTCGAACTTATTAGTACACTAACGGAAAAACCTATGACTCACTCGTATAAGACAAGTTTTTACTTACCTTTCCAGTCAGCTCCACGTATTTTTGCCGTAGAATGCTAGATCTGGGGGCTTCTTTTGTGTTGTGCGGTACGTAATTCCGCTTCGGGGTCCACCTGACACTCCGTCCCTGTACGTGTTCCCTCGGGGGTTCAAGGCAAAAGTCCCAGGTGGTTATGTCGTAATATTCAACTTGGGCTTATTGATTGGTACTGTACAAGATCTGCCAGATAGCAGTGCGCGCTAAGGTCTAGGAGATATTGGTGGAGAGATAATAAAAGTTAATGAACAGTTTTTTTTTTCTTTTCTTTGAGAGTAAGACTTACTTCCTCAAAGTGGTTACTGAAGTGCTTCAGGGCTCAAAAATCTCAAAGTAGATTTAGGATGCTTCAGGGCAGTTTTCCACTCCCGATCAATGGCACCCTCACTTCCTTCGATGCTGGCAATGAGGTATCCCTGAAGGTGTGCTAGCCCGCGATACCTGCATCAGGCGTTAGGCTTTCTTTTCCGTTTTCCGGCTCGAAGGACCATATGTTTTCTGCTGGTATTCGGATAGCACCTTCAGACAGCTTTATGATCTAAAAGGCAAATTTATTGATAGCAATACAAAGACAACATAGACAATTTAAAAAGAGGAACAAGGAAAGAGGAAGTCGTTGTTTCTCTGGAGGCGCAGGTCAGTGGCAACTGGGCATCAGCTTGCTTCTCAGATGCGGAGCTCTTCGGCTGGAGTTTTTAAACTTTTTGCACTGTCCAATAGAAATACATTGATGCACATCCTGGGTGTATTAATTTCAGTCAATATCCAATTATGAACGTTGCTTTATAGTCCAATCAGGTACCGTCTCTGGGGTGTTGCCATCTTCCGGTAATGAGCTTTGCCAAAGCACATGGTTGTGGAATATGTTGCCAGCAGAATCAGGAAATACACATTCAGGCTCAAGGCCTATATACAGTGTCCATGTGCATTTGGTTCGCAGTGCACGCACATGGATGCACTGATTTTATATCAGCACGCGCAACCGGGAGTTATTTTGTAAAAAAACAGGCGGTGACACAATCAAGCCTTTGTCCATTTCCTGCCCAGTCTGCTGAAAATCCTATGACAGTTTAGAATTTAGAAAAACAAAACAAAACAGTGAGCTTCTGTTACAGTAGGAGTGCTTAATTTTGGCTCCTCCCAGAAACTGTTAAAGTCAGAAAAACATCCCTAGTTGATAAGGACCGTGCAGTTATATGGACGAATCCTGTCAAGGACAGATAGGGTAATTGTAAATTCTGCTGACCCGCAAGAAGTTGTCAGAATTTTTTCAGACAGTGACTTGAATGAATACTGTTGTATAACTTTCTCACAGACTCAAGAGTGTATTGAAATACTTACAACATTTTGGAAAAGAAATAGAAACATTTTCAAAGTGTAAGGTGTTTAGTAATAATACTGCTGTGAAAAAATTAGTTTAAAAAAAAATGAACGTGTCTTTTCCAAAGACTTTTAAAGAATTACAAGTTGTGTCATTGCTTATCATACTGAGAATTCCCTTGATATGCTTAATAGTCTGTAAGGAAAGTAGAAGCCTAAGTCCTATCGCAGAAATATGTATATTTTTTAATCTGTGCAAATGTATGTGCTAGGATTATAGAATGCGAGCATACATCTACATGAACCCATATACAGTACATTTGTATATGCCACCATGCACATTAGTTTGCAAGTTATCCTCTTTCAGCACAACAGCCTGATTTTTATTTTATTTATTTATTTTCGGTTTATTTATTTATTTGGGCATTTTATATACCATCGTTCCAAAAGAAGATAACAATGGTTTACAATATCAGCATTCATATTCTTGGTCAACGATCACATACTGTGTGTCAACATTCACATTCTAAGTCAACACCACAGCAAATACATATTCTAGTTCATATTCATACATATTCTAGGACATCACAATTAGTACTATATAATCTAGTTCATAGTCATACATTTTCTAGGTTGATCCAACAGTAAATACAAATACTAATTATACTAACAATACACTTTACATCGTTCATTACTTATTACTCGCTGCACTAACATTATCTCTGGTACTGATGTTGAAGTTATCAGCATATTGGTCTTTTACATTAATTCGTATGCATTTCTAAAGAGCCATGTTTTCAGTTCATGCTTGAAACTCTTTCTTTCTGTTATCTGATGTAATGACTCTGGAAGTAAGTTCCACAACTTGGGGCCTGCTATGGAAAACATTCAGTCTCTTATTTGCGTTAGGTGTGTGTTCCGAGTAGAAAGTACCATTAGAAGTCCTTTGTTTTGTAATCTTAGGTCTCTTTGTGGTATGTAGTGTTGAAGCGTCACTCCTAATAAATATGGGTTAATATTGTTGATGTTGTAATTCAGAATAAGCAAATGCATTATAAGGGTCTGACTCATCAAGGTCTTTTTCCTTGGACCCAGAATGGGAGAAAAGCCATAATGATTCAGGCCCTAAAACATTTCAAAGAATATCATTTATAAGATCAGTGTAGTTTCAGGGAAAAAAAGATTACCATATTTTAAACATAAATCAGGACTTGATATTACTGTTCTCAGCTCAGGCATAGCAAATGATCTTCAGCAGCTGAGAATCAAAGGTTATGAATCTCAGATGAGATGAGAATAGGGACCAGTTGCAAAATGAATGTCATGTCTCTAGAAATATGAGAATCTCAACTGTCAGAAAAAATACAAAACCATTTAGACTTTTCCAACAACTTTATTCCTAATACATGATTAATATATATCTGCAAAAAGTAGCTGAATTAAGTTTTTGATGAATCAGCCAAGAGAGCAAATGTAATTTCAGGGCAAAATCAAAAGCACATTTTACAAAACTAAACCACCACAGCACAATGACAAATATTTATAGCTCAAATAACTGGCCAAAATAAATGTGGGAGGAAACTGCCCACTTCTAGGTTTTAGTGTTTTGTTTGGATATCTTGTAAAATATAATTATTCAGAATAGTTATCGAATGTAGTTTTTCAGGTACCCTCAACCAAGACCAAGGAAAACACTTAAACTATCTGCAATGAATACTCAGGAGATTGATTCACATTCATTCACTGCTTCTATTGCATGGATATCTATCTGTCTCATGCATATTCATTGTGGATATCCTGAAAACAATGCCTGGCTAAGTATCTCCCAAGGATTGGGTTAAGAACCTGGACAGGATGATGAGACATACAGTGGATTGCTAATATAAATTAGAAAAGCTAACAAATTAGTGAACACAATAATAATGGGAGATTTCCACTATCCCAGTGTTGATTGGATAAAAGTCTCATTAGGACATGCTAAGGAGGGAAAGCGGCCTCATGGAGCAGCAGGTCCTGGAACCAAAGAGTGGGGTAACATTGGCGGGGCTGCTTGGTAATAGAGATCATAACAATCAACTTAATGCTGTTGATTGTAGCATTTCACTTTAGAAAAGGAGAATATGCTAAAATGAAGAAATCAGAAAGAAATTAAAAGGAGCAGTTACAAAGGTTAAAAATTTGCATGTGGCACGAATGTTGTATAAAAACCCTTTCTTGGGACCCCAGACTAAATGTATTTCATGAATTAAAAAAGGTAGAAAGAAGACCAAACAACTACCTACATGGTTAGGTGGTGAGGTGAAAAAAGCCATTAAAGCAAAAGATCATCTTTCAAAAGCTGGAAGTTGGATTCAAATGAAGAAAATAGGATGCACAAACATTGGCAAGATAGAGGAAAAGTATTAATCAGGCAAACTAAAAGAGAATTTGAAAAGAAACTTGCCAGAGATGCAACAAGTCAAAATAAATTTTTTATATATATATTCAAAGCAGGAAGTCTTTGAGGAAGTCATTTGGATTACTAGATAACCGAGGGGTTAAAAGGGTACTCAGGGAAGACAAAACTGTAGAAGAAAAACTAAATTAATTCTTTGCTTCAGTCTTTACCAAAGATTGTTTCAGGGAGATGCCCATGCTAGGAAAATATTTTGATGATGAGAATTCAGAGGAACTGAATCAAATCACAGTAAACCGGGAATGATGTAATAGAGTAAAACAACAAACTAGTACCAAATGAATTTAAAAAGAAAGAATTTAAAAATGAAATTGCAGACTTATTATTAGTAATCTCTAACTTCTCATTCAAATCAGTTATGGTATCTGAGGATTAGAGGGTAACCAATGTAATGCCAATTTTTGAAAAGGGTTCCAAAGGTGATCCTGGAAACTACAGTCTGGTGAATCTAATGTTGAAGCTGGGCAAAATGGTAGAAACTATTCTGAAGAACAAAATTACATACTACCTAGATAGACACAAACTAATTGGATGAAGTCAGTATGAGGTCAATTTTAAAATGAGCATGCATGCGCCCATACACATGTGTTTTGGAGTGGGGAACGAAGATATGCTACAAGTTTTAATCTTGCACGCACTTACGCGCATATATTTTTAAACTGCGTATAAGTATACTCCTAATTTTAAGAGATTGCTTGAGCAGAGCTAGCACAAATGGGTCTTCAATAGGACCATGTTGTCTTTTCTGCATGATGTCAACAAACTTTAGAACATGCTCACCCAAGGCTCATTGCCAGTTTTCCAATTAGTCCACTTAATAATGAGGTCTTTCACATCCCTCTGGTTCTTCATTCTACATGCCCCCAGTTGATCTGGACCCCTCACCCTGTCCTAAAAGCCCTAAGACTTGAAATCTACAGATTTGTTCCTCATCAGGAGCAGCAGTAAAGTTACGTGAATATCTAACATATTGTGACGAGCGCGGCCTCCGGCAGCTGTTACGAATCGAGGGCTTGAAGGCCTTCAGCTATTGTTACGAGCGCAGAGGCACAGTCATTTCTAAAGCAGGTGATGTGAGCCCTTGGGCCACAGCATGACTCAGGGAGGAGCCCCAAGACACACCGTGGGAGGTGAGCTGGTGCGAGTATGGGTAGCAAGGAGCAGGACAAAGCTGAAGTGAAGACAAGGATACAAGGTCTGACCTTCTACCGGATCTGCACGCCCCAGGATGACCAACAATGCAATGTTGATCAATGAACAGTTCTCCGACCATTCCAAGCCCTTTCGGACCTGCCGCTGGGTAATGGCAAAAGGCGACGGCCAAACAGAGGACGAGGGCAGATGGAGTCCTTAGAACACAGAAGACTTTGGATGAAGACACAGGCGAGGACACTGTAGACGAAGGCATGGATCAAGGCACTGTGGATGAAGGCAAGTATCAAAGCGCTGGGTCGAGACTGCAATGCAGTGCGCCCTACATAGTCCACCTGCGGGACTGGTCGCAGACCACGCTGGACTCGAAGCAGACACCAGGAGGGATAGTGGAAGCTGATACCGGAACATGACGAAGATACTGAAGAGGCCTGCACCAGGGCGCACCCTACACAGTCCACCCGAGGGACTGGTCGTGGACCATGCTGGTGTGGAGCAGGTTCGAACAGAGTGTTGACATGGACAGATGCGAATTGCAATAGGCTCTGAAGACTGGGACAAGACTCAAGCACAGGATTCACGATTCTCAAGGATTAAAAACTTAGGACTGAAGCAGAAGTCTTCCAGAGGATTGCACTGCGGAGATGAGGATGGTCTTTGTACCGTAGGTACCCTACACAGCCCACCCATGGGACTGGTTGCGGACCACAATGGCACACCAGGAAAGTGGACATCAAGGAACCAAGGCATGGAGGCAGAGGCAAAGGCAAAAGCATCAGGAAGGACATCGGACATCAGGAGGTACAAATGAAGAACATCAGGAACATGAACACATCTGAAGACACGGACAAAGGACATCAGGAACTTGAAGACATCTGGAGGCACGGACGATGGACATCAGGAACATGAAGATAACTGGGGACCTAGACGAAGGACATCAGGAACATGAAGACAAAGCCGTAAAAGCAGGAGAAGACCACGGAGGACCTGGACCGGAGAGAAGACACAGACGACTGTGGAACCTGATCTGAAGGCCCGGAGTGACTGAAGAGGAACCCCTTTTATAGGGCTAAAGCAGGAAGCTGTCATCAGGTGGAGCCCGGGGCATATCCGGGCCCTTTAAATGAAATGAAGAGGCATGCGTCGGCGCCAAATAGGAAGCAAGAAGAGGAAACAGCACCAGGGACAGCGACATCTGCCTGCACGCAGACGTGAAGGAGCAGGCAGGCCTTGGGGCAGCCTCCAGGCTGCAGGATGATGTTGGAGCGGCAGCGGACTTTCCCCTGCCGCTCGGGAGACTGGCTTGTGGCTCCCTGCCGCGAGAGGAGCTGGCTGGTGCGGCCTCCAGACCGCATGAAGATGGCATCGGCGGCGGCATCCCAGGCCACGGTGGATGGCTCCTGGCAGGTTTGGTCCTGCTGCGCAGGGCAGGAAGCTGCCACAGCCTCGGGGCCGCGGGGGACGGTGGCAGCAGCAGTCCACCGCGAAGAAGCAGTTGGGTGGAGGAGCTGCCTGTGGCTCACCACGGGCAGGGCCGTAACACATATGCACCCTGCAGATTTAGTTTTTAAAATTCTGAGTTATGCACATAAGTATTGGCCCTGCCCTGGAACGCCCATGCCCTGCCCCCTTATTCCTCATGTGTGCACGGGTACATGTGCACATATTTTGTGGCCTTATAAAATCTGCATTGCTGGCACGTGGCCCACATATGCACATATGTGGGCCTTTTTGCGTGAGAATAAAGGACCTCTATGCATTTTGCCAAGGGAACTCTTGCCTTACAAATCTTTTATATTTTTTGGAATGATTTAACAAAATTACATACCATCTAGATGGACTCAAACTAATTGGGTGAAATCAATATGAGGTCAATTTTAAAATGGGTACACATACATCCCTACATATTGGCATGTGAGCGAGGACTGATCAACATTTACAAGAGTGGTGAGATTAGAGAAAGACTACCAGATTTCTGGTAGGTGAAACAGGATACTTGTACAGTAGGGAATAAATAAATCATTGGGGGTTAAGGGAGCGGGGAGTTGTTTGGTGGATTGTCCCTGTGGAAAATTATAGTAGTTAATCCTCAAAATATACTAAAAAGCACATTCTTAACATTTTTTTTACCATAAAATAACTCAAACCCTATACCAGGGCTGATGGATATGTACTGCATGCAAGCAAAGTCAGATCAGCTAGCACAATCCCACTCTTATGACCATGTAAATACTGTATGGGATGGGAGATATATCCAGGTCAGAAATTTTGAATTGGGTTATATGATATTTAGACTTAAGAATATTACTATTCTCTATTAGATAATAAAATAGTTTTTATTATCTAATATCAATTTCTATATTGCTTTAACATAAAATGATCTAAGCTCTGCTTTTCTGTCTCAGTGTGTTCTCAGTTTGTTCCTCTTTTGTTGTTGCACACTTTTTCTGGTTTATTATTTTTTTCTTTTATTTCCCTTCTCTCACTCTCTCATTTTCATCTCTTTTCTTTGTTGGCTACTTTAATACTCTCTCTTCCCTCTTCTCTTTCTGCTCTCGTTCCCGCTCCTCTCCTTTCTTCTCTTCCTCCTTCTTTCCTTTTCCTCTTCTTTTCTCTTTATGCTAATTCCCCTGGTGCTATGATTTCAGTATAATTTTTATGCTGATGATTCACAGTTTTGCCTCTGGGATGGGATTACCAGAAATTTCATCAGGAATCCAGTCCCAAATCTCAGCCTGCTTATCTGACATTGTTGCCTGGATTTCACTCAACCACCTAAAATGCAACACGGCCAAGACAGAGCTCCTTATCTTTTCCCTGAAGCCCACTTTATAGGTGGGCCTGAGCCTACTGGCCAGAGCCCAGCCTTAACCAACGCACCGCCCCCATCAACCGAATGACGGCGGCCCGAATAAAAGGGGGGAGGAGAGGCACGCGGTGACGTGGGTGGCAGCAAGCCAGCGCGCGAACAAGGCTCTCACCCCCCTGAGCACGCGAGCGCGATGACGTGGCACTAGGCCACACCCCCGGCACCGGTGCATAGGAGGAGCATTAGCGGCGTGGGCTGATGACATCATCGGCCCTTTAAAGGGCCGCGACGAAGGCCAAGAACCCCCCCCTTTTCTGCCCAGTGCGCGCCGAAAAAGTCCTACCCACCCACCCCAGAAATAAGTTTGCGAAAAGCTGAGAATGTTTTAAAAAGCAAATGCTCAAAGAAAGGAACAACACTGTGTTAAGCAGTCAATATTATGACGTGTACATTCTTATAACAGGTGAACATATTCAGCAGATAGTACACTTATGTTAGTCAGTACAATTAAAATGCTATTTATGCTGGGGGTTAATGTCGCAGCTGAGAGGGAGAGGGTGGTTACCCGGGCCGGTTAGGCATATTGCAAGTGGTGCCAATGACATCAAGGATGGCCTGGTAGCCGATCAGCACCTTGGGCGGCGCAAAAAGGTGGGGGCGCGGAATGTGTTGATGGTCAGGGCCCCCTTGCTGGCAGACAAGGCGGGGGGGGGGGGGCCCAGGGAGCAAGACTGCCTTGCTTGGTCCCTACGGCGGGCAGCGGTGGAGACATCACACCGGCTCGGGTACCCAGGGAAGTTTCTTGATATGTTAAATAAAAGCTGCGGCCTTATTATACCAACAACAGTTTCCGTGTTTTCCATGTTTACAAAGTGAATACTTAATTTGTCTAAGGTACAGTAAAGGGCCAGAAGGTAGGGACGACGGCCATGGGGGGTAAAGTGGCGGCTGCTAGAGTTAACTGTCTTTCTTCTTTCTCTACGTCTGTGGATACATAGTCATTTTTACAGTCCCCTCAATCCATAACCTTTGGGTCATCTTCAACTCCTGTCTCTCCAAAATACTGCTAAAATATCTGTATCACCACCAAACTCTACTCCTTCCTTTCTGAACACACAACCAGAATGGAACCCATATTCACTCTCTCATCACCTCTCTTCTGTAACCTGCTCCTCGTAGATTTCACAGTGAACCATCTTTCTTCACTACAATCCATGCAAAATACAACTGTGTGACTTATCATTTGATAAAGTTGTTACACCAATATAATTTCTCTTCTCAAGTTAGTGTGCTGCAGCAGTCAAAAAAGCAAACAGAATGTTAGGAATTATTAAGAAGGGAATGGTGAATAAAACGGAACATGTCATAGTGTCTCTGTATCGCTCCATGGTGAGACCGCACTTTGAATTCTGTGTACAGTTCTGGTCACCGCATCTCAAAAAAGAGATATAATTGCGATGGAGAAGGTACAGAGAAGGGCGACCAAAATGATGCCACACCTCTTGTATCTCCCTGTACACTATTCCCCAGCTCGTTGGACCCAAAACTCCTACCTTATAACCCTTCTCCTCAACTCTCCTCTGAGCCTTATCTGTGGAGATAGTATCTCTATGTTGCCACTCAGTGAAGACACCCTGCCCAATGGGGAGTGCTACTTCTCCATTGCACACTGACAGGCTATGTTTTGTGATACCTCTGTCATACTGAGGGTACTCAGACCGCCTAAATCCACATACAGCATGTTTGTAAGAGGCTGTGACATTTAATGTACGTCAGAAACAAGCCAAACCATTACAAATATATATGTAATTTATTGGAAATATGAAATAATGCACAAAAATGATAGGGTCAGCAGTAAAGTCATGCAAATTTGTGAGTCTTCTCTCTGTCCATGCCTGCTGGTGCTTCACAAGTACTGCAGGGTACCTTTCTCAGCCACAGGAAGGCTTATAAAAACTGTGGAGTAATAGGAGGTCCTAGAGAAGGGCCCAAGGAGCTGTTCTTTTAAGCCAAAAAGGATTGTTTAGTGCCTGTGAAGAGAAAAGTCCACATCACATGTATAATGAAAATATATACACTTTCTCTTTTTGCAGGGGAGGAGACAGGAGAGGATTCAGATGCTCCTGGCCCCAGTGGCCTCCAACGGACAAGGCAGCATTCATAGGTGTTGCCTACAAGCCAAGAAGAGGACATTGAGGAAGAGGAGAAAGCGACTAATGATCATCACTACCCTGTCATGGAGGAGAAGAGGATGAGGAGGAGGAGACCCAGCCATCTCATACCACGTCCAAATTGACAGCCCCCCAAGCCAGCGAAGTGCATGATGTCACAGCGTACGTTCATACGCTTTCGCTGACTTGGGGGCCCGTCAATTTGGGTGCTCAAGCCTGTGAAGCGTATGAACGTACGCCGTGACGTCATGCGCTTCGCTGGCTTGGGGGCCTGTCAATTTGGGCGCTCAAGCCAACGAAGCGTATGAACGTACGCCATGACGTCACGCACGCCCGTTCATGTGCTTTCACTGGCTTGAGGGCCCGTGCACTACGGGCGTACTTTCGTCCATCTTCGCCAGCGGGGCCGCTGGAAGCCACTTTCACTGCTGGCTGCCCCCGGGAGGCAGGGGAGCTGCAGTGCGCTCCTCCGGAGGAGGGCTGAAAGAAAGAAAAAGTAAGTTAACTTTGGTTACACTTATTCACAATACTTTACATGTCGAGTCGCTTTTCGCCCTGCGCCTTGCTTCGGGAGGAGGGGATTTTAGGTTTTTAGGTTTTCTTTTGGTTAAAGTTGCTTCGGGAGGAGGGGAGAGAGGACTGGGGCTGCCCCGGAGACCGGCACCCATGGATGCAGCCAGGGCAGGTAAGTGGGGGCTGGGGGAAAGTTTGCCACCTACCCTTACCCCTGTCTCTAATGCAGGGGTAAGGGTAGGCGGTAATTTAGCAGGTTAAAGACGCAGCTACACTGCAGGTTAAAAAAGCGATAGTCGGGGCGCACGTTACTGAATGGGAGGGAATAGCTAATCCGATCATTTACATCTCATATATATGCTGTGGGCCGAAAGGGTTACCCGTTGATTTAAAGAAGTGGTAAGGATGGGTTAAAAGGGATAGTGAATCGCAGGTTGGACTAACGCGGCCAAATTGTGAGTAGAAAGCGGGTTAGAAGCAGGGTAACCGCGGCCGCACTTTACTGTATTGGCCTGTCAGAATGCAATTGTAAAGGAGGTCCTTCCTTTGCAAAAGGCTTAGAATGGGCCTAAGATGCAGGAAGATGCCATAGAATTATAAAAAGGAGGGAAAGACGCAATTGACATTACTGGCCCAAGTAGAAAACAGGACAAAGAAATAGCATAACACCAATAAAGAAGAAAAGAAAGAGAAATTGTCTTAGGTTCTGTGGTAAAGTGTCCTTGAATCAACATATTAATAACTTGCAGCAATCATAAAAATAGACATGGAAGAAGAACTATGTCCACATCTGTAAAAGCGGTCAGGCTTTCATATATTGAAATGTAGACCTAATGAGGTTCCAAGAAGCACAAAGGTAGGCGATCTATGAAAGCCGTTAGGAAATACAAGAGAAATAGATGCCTTGGTCTTTTTCAAATCCATTATTGAAGTGGAGACGTGAAAGAATAATACAGCCCGACTCTGGCTGAATTTCGACATTCTCACAACGGCTGCCTCAGGGGCTTAAATGTATATTCATGGACTCATGATGGTGGAACAAGTCATGTACTTGTTTATCAATTGTATTTTTATCAGTCTGATCCGCATAAGTATTAGATCTTGTCGCTTGTACACTCAATCATATTCTTGTGAATACGTTGTATCTAATAGCTCCTGGATTGTACAAGTGGAGACCCATATCCATAAGTGGACTGACAGGAGCATTAATCACTTTTACTGTATTATATGATCAGTGCATCTTTTGAATCCAGAAGCTATTAGATACAACATATTCACAAGAATATGATTGATTGTACAAGCGACAAGATCTAATACTTTTGCGGATCAGACTGATAAAAATACAATTGATAAACAAGTACGTGACTCGTTCCACCACCATGAGTCCATGAATATACATTTAAGCCCCTGAGGCAGCCGTTGTGAGAATGTCGAAATTCAGCCAGAGTCGGGCTGTATTATTCTTTCACGTCTCCACTTCAATAAAGTTTTGTAAAAAGACCGAGGCATCTATTTCTCTTGTATGACCTAATGAGGTTTACACTGATGTGAATGAGAAGTAGGGAAGCCGTTGGCTGCCGGTATTCAAAATGGCGCCGATAGCCTTTGACCTTACTATGTCACAGGGGCTACCGGTGCCATTGGTCGGCCCCTGTGACATAGTGAGAGCAAAGGCTATCGGTGCCATTTTGATTACTGGCAGTCGATGACCCGAGTGCAGGAGATCGCTCCAGGACCCCCGCTGGACCACCAGGGACTTTTGTAAAGTCTTGGGGGATCCTCCTGACCCCCACAAGACTTGCCAAAAGTCCCTGCTGGTATTCAAAATAGCACCGGCCATCATTTGCTCCTACCATGTGACAGGGGCCGACCAATGGCACTGGTAGCCCCTGTGACATAGTAAGGTCAAAGGCTATCGACACCATTTTGAATACCGGCAACCGACGGCGTGAGTGCAGGAGATGGCTCCCAGACCCCTCGCTGGACCACCAGGGAGTTTTGGTAAGTCTTGGGGGGGTCAGGAGGGTGGGGGGGGGGGGTTGTTTAAATTCGCTCCTTTAGATGGCCGAATAATTCAGTGAAGATTCGTTGTATTCATGGGGAATCGTGATACGTTTCGCTTCCCCACGAATACAACGAATATGGCCCTATATGTTGCGGATTACCAATACATTGGAAACAAATGCACACCCCTAATGAGAAGTGAGCATATTTGGTCTGTGGATGAGCTGAACTATCAAACTTCACTGAATGAGCATCAGATAAACTATATTGAGAACATCTTGTAGTATTAATGTCTTTCCACGCTGCATCAGTGGAGGGTTTTTTTTGTGATCACTTAGCAAGCACTAATTCCAGGTGCCACCCCTCTATTGCACCACTTCTGGCCACTTTCCACTGCTTTTGAGTTTGCTGCATGTACATCAAGATCAGATGAATTATGTTGTTTTCCTTAGCTTAAACACACTCTAATTGCTAATCTGAGGATTCAGAGGTTTGGAATCAGGAAATATTTTCTTTGATTCACACTTATTTTGAAGTTTTTCTTCAAAACAAATTTTCTTATGCAGTAGTGAGTCATCTGCAGCATACGTGGTCCAGCCCTGTTACTTGCAATGTAAAATTAGATAGTTTGTGTTAATGAATTAGACAAAGTGACATGTATATTGTTAAAGGATTATACAAAACATGAGAGCATGCCTTCTGCTGTAAATCACTTAAATGTATGTAATATGAGTAACTATACTTTCACCTCCTCAAGTGTCTAAGTTTTTATTACAAAATTTTAATTTTCAAAAAGATATTGCTTTTCTTTGCCATTTACAAGGGTGTGTGGAATGAAAATATGCTGTACATAAGTGGTTATAAAACCAGTTATGAATTACATCTAATATGGAACAAATGACTGCATAATTTTACTGGTATCCCTACCTGAATTTGTCAAATCACTTACTGAACTATATCTATTCATTCCATAAATTTTAGACAGATCGAGGTCAATTTTTAAAAACCTGGTTAATGAATAACTTATCCAACTAATGTTAGCTGGATAAGCTATCAAGGATATTCAGTGGGCTAAATGACAATGTCCCACTGAATATCCATGAATAAAATTGTCCAGCTACTTTAGCTAGATACCCTTAAATCTAACCAGCTTTAGCTAGATTTATCAAAATGTAATAATTTTCACATGAATAACACATGTGATAAGGAAAAGGGGTGTAGCTATGATCATTTTAGAGCTACTGCATGCTATCTTAGTGCTTTGCATAGATATTTTATTTCAATGTGTATTGAAGTTATTTGTCATATGATACTGAGAGAGAGAGAGAGACAGAGAGAGGAAGAGAAAACTCTTTATAAGGCTTTCAAAGTAGTCAACTATTTATACCACTATTGGAGATCCAACTAGCAGCTCGAGGTGAGGTCTAGTGTTTTGGGCCATATTTAAATGCACAGTAAGATGTACAAATAGCACAGTACACATCAGTGAAGATTTGTCGTGGTTTGGAGTAAGGAAAGTCACACAAAGATGAGATTTCTACAATGTTCTCTCACCCTAGTTTGATCATGTCAGATCTTACTGATGTGTACTGTGCTGTTCGTATGTCTCACTGTGCATGTAAAATTGGCCTCCATACCCTAGACTACCTCCAAAACCTCACCTTGAGTTACTAGCTGGCCTTCCTACAGTAGTATAAATAGTTCACTACTATGTGTGCCACCCCACAGGCTCCCCCCCCCCCTCTCAAAAGTGCCCAAAGGATTTACGCATGTAGTTGGGGTTATCCGCACCAGGCCTATTTTACAAAGGCCCAGTGACGCGCGTAAAGCCCCGGGACACGTCTAAGTCCTGGGGCTTCGAAAAAGGGGTGGGGCGGTGCCAGAGCCCTCCGGCACAGCAGCCATTTGCTGCTGTGTTGGAGGATCATGTGCCGACAGGCTGCCGGCATGCGCAACTTGCCAGGAGGCAGGCGCAACAGGGTAAAATAAAGGTCGAGGGGGCTAGAATAGGGCTAGGGGGTGGGAGGGTTGGGGAAGGGGAAGGGAGGTTAGGATAGGGGGTTAGGAAGTTCCCTCCCAGGCTGCTCCGAATCAGAGCAGCCTGGGAGGGAAGGGGTGAAGGCCGCGGGCGTCGGCGCGTGCAGGGTGCATAATTGTGCACCCCCTTGCACGCGCTGACCTCCAATTTTATAACATGCGTGCACCTGTGCATGCATCTTATAAAATTGAGCATCCATGTGTGTGCGCCGGGTAGTGCTTGCACATGGACTCCAGCGTGCAATTTCTGAAAATCTACCTCTAATAGCGTGCATTACACTATTGCATGCTGTGATAATGTTCCTCATTTTCATTGATACCGATCCCACCCCTTGAAAAGATTCAAACAATTTGCATCTGTGCCACACGTTGCGCTACATATCGCGCCCACAATAACACATTTTGATAAATGACCCTGTCAGTTTGAATATAGTCAGTTGTTTTTTTTTAATGTATCGCTTTATTGAAATTTACAAAGCAAACTTAAGAAAATGCAATCAAAGCTCAAGTAAGATCAAAGAAAGTAACAAAATAAAAAGCCATATTGCCAGATTATATTATCTAGTCCACAAAATAAGAAGGGATGACGAGATTTAGGAAAATGAAAAATACCAGAAATAAGGTTACATAACCCAACTTAGCCATGAATTCATTTATTCTAGACCCTTACCTCTGCTATACACAAATAATAAAGAAACTTTATCATAAAGACATTTTTTCAGTCGAGAAGGGTCAAAAAAAGCTATATGTATTCCCTTAAAAACTCAATGTGCACTTGCCTGGGAATTTCACAGAAAAAGAAATAAGCAGCATGAGCACCTGGGTTTCTTCTCAAGAAAAATTGTCCTTCTAAATTACATGGCTTGTGCCATGTCTGGGAATATCAGCTCCCTGTGATCACAAAAGAAAACAGTTTTAAATTTAAAATACAATTGCAAATCCAAATTTTTGTCCATTTCAGAGCAAAAAGAGACAAGTATGGTTGTCTTTGCAGCATTTTCATCCTGTGAAGATTCAAAAAATGCTGATACATCCAAACTGACTATAATGATAATGGTATCCAGTATGCTGCCTTCCCCATTCTAAGTATGTACACCAGATGGGAAAGTATACTATATGGATAATACAATTGCATCCTCCCTTGATATTTGGAGAATCTGCCTCACATATTTTTTAAAAAGCTCTTGACCTGGTCTTTGGAAATCTAAGAAGACACAAATTCTTAGCTCTTGCTGCATTCTCCAAAGCTACCAATTTGGAATCTAGGACTAGACTATTTTTTTTATATAGGCCATGCCAGCGCCTTGCAATTCTGAGAACTGAGTATCCTCCTGCTAGTCTTCCAAATCTCCAATCCTTTTATCATAGTCCACAAATTTGGTAGCCACAGTTTTAGTAAAGAAACATAGCTGAGAGGTAGAATTGACCAAAATGTTCTCAACACTGGAGCCAGTTGGCCAGTATATCTTCTCTGGCCGGTACAGGGGCCTCTAACTGATAATAAATCCATGCAAATGGTAAAGTAACCTCCACTGGCAGTGGCAATGGGAGCCCTCTGGAAAGAGAAGAACTCAGAATCAGGGGTGGCTCGAGGCAATCTGCTGCCTGAGGCAAGGGATGAGATGCCCCCCCCCCGCCCCCTCTACCCTCTCTGCCCCCTCTGCCCCCACATAGGTTCCTTCTCTCTGGCACCTACACTCAAGCACCATCACACATTCTCTCTCTCCCCCCCAAGCACCCTTGCACATGCTCTCTCACACTCCCCCAAGCACCCTCAAAGATGCTCTCTCACACTCCCCCAAGCACCCTTGCACATGCTCTCTCACACTCCCCCAAGCACCCTCAAACATGTTCTCTCACCCCCCACCCAAGCTCACAATCTCTCACACACACACACCCCTCTACACACACGCACTGTCGCTGGGGCCTTCATCTTCGCCACGAGCTCCACTCGTGGATTGCCAGGGGCCTTTATTTTTCCTGCGAGTGGGACAAGCTCCGCTTGTGGCATACCGGGGGTCTATATCTTCGCCGTGAGTGGAATGAGCTATGCTCGTGGCATGCCGGGGTCGCCTTCATCTTTGCCATTTTTTGCACAGAATTCTGTGTAGAAAATGGCAAAGATGAATGAGACCCCGGCTGCATGGGGAGGGGGGGGGGGGGTGAAGTTCTGCATGGGTCCTTTTGGTGGCAGGGTGAGGCAGTTGCTAGCAAAGTTTGGGGGGGCAGTTTTTGCTGCTTCCAAAGTTTGCCGCCTGATGCAGCCGCCTCACTCTGCCTCATTATAGAACCGTCCTGCTCTGATTGACCTTGGCTGAGCTTCTATCATTCTCTGGGGTGACCTGCCTAAAGCTGATTTTCTCTGTCTGAGTCACATGAGTGTGTGCCATTTCTTCGGATGACTATGATTCCAACAAGACACTCAGCAACTGGAATCTCCATCAAGGCTATCTCTGCACCCTCCAAGCACTGTATGTGCAAGGGAAAACGATGCGCCCTAAATTGTTGGAGGTAGTAGAAGGGTCAGAGCACTGCAGTTTATGAAGCTCCCAGATGAGCAGATGCCTCCCTCTGTCCTCTGCTCCCCAAGGCTCTCTGCAAGCTCTGCTCTCAGAAAGTCAAATGCTTCTTCATCTGACCACAGAGCTGTGCAGCCTGGGTAAGTTTGGGATTTCTGTTCCCCTTTATGTTGTTCATTTTGAAAAGAAAGAAAAAGCAGAGAGAAAAAACCAGCACTGTTCTTGGAGCTCTCAGGAATGTGTGTGTGCACACGCGTATTGGGCACACAAGCAAAAATATGCTCAATTTTACATTGGGCATGCAAATACACACGTATCATTTAAAATATCCCTACCATGCATACTCACAAGAGAGAAAGAGACAGAGAATCTGACACTCTATATATCTCCTACTGTAAGAAGGGCACTTTCAACTCAGAGAAGGATTTTTTTTTGGAAGGGGGGGTGGTCAGTGCTATATATATTTCTATAGATCCTTCTGCCCTAGGCAGAGCAATGTAACACTGCCATCCCCAAAACCCACCCTGAGTTGAAAGTTCCCCTTTTACAGTGGGAGATATATAGACTGTCAGATTCTTTCTCTCTCTCTCTCTCTCTCTCTCCCCTTCCCCCCAGACCTGCACCTCATCATGAGCAGTGGTAAAGTTACAGGGTAGCATGGTGTGCATTAGCATGTTCAGTCTTACAAAATTCAGGGGTTACATGTGTAAGTCGTGGGAACACCCCACCCTTTTCTGCCTCCTTATTCTTGATGTGCGCACAAGTATATACTCGCATACGTCCCTGCTTCTTAAAATTTGTGTTTCTCATGCGTGGCCCACATCCACGCATATGGGGCCATTCTTGCACGAGCAACACTTTTTAAAATCTTCCTGTCAGTGTCTTGTTTTGACAGCCAGCTTGTCCCCTTACACAGGTTTAAATTTATCTTGCTAAAGGTAGCTGAATAACTTTAAGCTTATGCAGTTATATTGAAAGGCTATAGCCATATAAGCACCAACATTATTGGAAAGAGAAAAGTTCCACTCATTGTCCATGCCACCTCCCTCCCTCCAAAGATATTAACGCTGGGACTTGTGGGCACATACCCCTCATCCAAAGCCCCCCAAAATCCTGAAAAAAACAACATGGTGGGTCAAAAGAGCTGAGGAAGTCGTCCAGCCCCCAACTTGGTGATTCCAGTTTAGCAGAAAACAAGTATACACCCTCCTCCACTCCTCCCCCCCCACTTCCTATCCCCCATCTACCTCTCACCCTCTCCAAAGCAAACTCTAATCCTCCTACCTCTGGCGGCAGTCTCTGAATAGCCCCAGTTGCTGGGGTAGTGGTACAAGTGTACTGTTCCTGGTAGCATCATGCGTCGCCTTGACAACAACGCTAGTAGCATAAGATATCAGCATTACTGTAAGAGGACTACTACAGCAAGGATGGCAGCTTACGCCAGAAACAGGATGGCTGGGTTTAGCTTGGGGGCTGGGGTGGAGGGCACAGAATGCGTTGCCTTCTGCCAAATTGGAATTGCTGAGGGGGGAGTTAAGCTGCCTCCTCAAGTCTTTTGGCATGCCATGTTTCATCAAGATTTTGGTGGTCGTGGAGATGAGGGTCATGGGCCCACTGGCCCCAGTGTTAACACCTCTGGGAGGGAAGGAGGAAGACATGGACTTCCAGTCTAAACCTGTTTTTTTTTTTCCCAGTAATATTGGCATTTATAAGGTTATGTCCTCTGAATATAGGGAAACCTGTTTCAGGATAACTTGAACCAGCAATTGGAGCCAGTTAGAGTTAGCCAATGACCTTATCAAAGTTAGCAAGATAAGTTTCCTAGCTAAATCTTCTCCATCCCAGAGGACCCCCAAAATGCCCCTATGTTTTCTGGCTAAATTTTAGCCAGATATTGACTTATATAGCTAACATTTAGTTTGATAAATGCCAGCAATATTCAAACATTATTTTTTATCCAGATAACGCAAATATTATTCTGAGAAATGCCTTTGAATATCTGTCTATATACATGATAACCTCTAGTCATTGCTAAACTACACTTCTCATGAATGCAACCAAAATAATCAATTTTAATAGTCATACTTTCTTGCATCTTGACTATTTGAAGTTAGGTCACATCATATAACTTAGAAAAATACATTCTCAGTCAGAAAGCAATCAATAGTACCATAA
The DNA here is from genome assembly GCF_901001135.1 of Rhinatrema bivittatum. Taxonomy (NCBI): domain Eukaryota; kingdom Metazoa; phylum Chordata; class Amphibia; order Gymnophiona; family Rhinatrematidae; genus Rhinatrema; species Rhinatrema bivittatum. Next base: position 379,857,446 of record NC_042617.1, read on the forward strand.
TTTAGTGCCTTTTTGATGCAATGACATGTATTATGCAATAGCATCAAAAGAAAGCAAATAAGAGAAGGTGGTCAAAGTATGAAGTTATGATTAGTAAAACAGGTGATTAAATTAGCAGTAGAGGGGTTGTTTTTTTTCATCGCCAAAAAGTTATCTGGAATAATCTTGCAAGGGTGAATTCATCCCAAGGGTGACTTAGAAACATTTCTGGCTAAAAGATATTTACGGTCTTCGGTATGGAAAAATATTTGTATCCTATATATAGAAGAGGCTACTGAGAGGCATCAAACAGCTTGGAAAATGTAGCTAATCTGCCTTTATTTGTTTTTTTGGGGGGTGAGGTGGGAGTGGGTTCCCGTTCTCTCTTACATAATGCATTATCGGTAGGGTTTACAAAAATCAATCATTAATATTTGACAAGGCTCAGGCTTCAAGTGGGGCTTCAAGCTGCCTGAAATGCCAGCTTCCTTCTGTTGCCAACAGCTGCAGCAGCACAGCATTTTCTAATGTGAAGATGAGAAAATCAGCAGTTTGGGACTGTGCTGTTGAACAGCACATCACTGCAAGATGATGTGCCAAGATTGTAAAATTTGCTGAAAACAAGGTTGCCGGGTTCAGCATGCATATTGCCAGGACTGGAGGAGAGCTGCCATGCTCCATCAAGTTGAGCAGCACTACTGGGAAGGACTGTCTGAAAGCCACCTTGGGACTGGAGATGAGGTGTTTCGAAGGATCTGGACACCACTGCAACACCACCTACAGAGAAAGAAAGTGAGAACACTATATACAAACACATTACTGGGATGAGGTGACTTCTTATTGCATTAAAGCCTGGATTTTAGAAAGGCTACACATGTAAATTTCAGGGTTTACGTGCATGGCTGGGTCTTGCGCACGCTGTACGCATTTTACAACGGGCCCGGCCACGCGCATAAATCCCGGTACGTGTAGAAGAGCCGGGCCTCTCCAAAGGGGCGGGCCGTGGGGTGTGGTCTAGGCAGGGAGGGGCGAGGCAGGGACAGGCCGGTACGTGCCATTATCCGGTGTCCCAGGGAAGTGTGCGCCGGCAGTTGGCTGGGTCGCAGAGGTTTCTTCAACTCTGAAGTTGAAGAAAGTAGTAAAACAAAACAAAAACTCTAATAGTTAGAAAGGGGATAGGGGTCGGGGAGTAGAGGTGAAAAGGTAGGAAGGTTAGATAGGGGTATAGGGAAGTTCCCTCCCAGACCAATGAATCCTTAATTGGAGCATACTTGCAGGAAACTGGGGAAACTCTACTTGCGTCGCTGCACATTGCTTTGTAAAATTCCCGCCGGCAGGTGTGAGTTGTGGGCTGCCTGCACATGTGCATGTGGCCATTGGATTTTATAACCTGAGTACACTGGTGCACGCATGTTATAAAATTAGTACATCCATGGACATAGACATGAACATGGATGCGTGCGCGCGGGTCTTAAAATTGACCCCTAAGGGGATAGCAACATAGGTCTCAGTAAATACAGGAACCTTTTCAAATTGATAATCCATTGTACTTTATACCAACTCATATATCTTAAGTTATCTATTCTGTTCTTTACACTTGTATCCCACCTTATTGGTCCCATAGGACCACCCAAAGTGACATAACATATTTGAAATATTAGTATGCCATTATTTATTTATCATTCTAAACAGCTTCAATATCACATACATAATTATAAAACACAAAAACAAAATAAATGTTACTCAAGATTAAAATATATAACAGATACAAGATAAAAGAGCTTAAAATCAATGTACCATACCAAAATAGCAAATACTTACAACCTGCATTGCTTGATAGCTAAAAATGTGCCCTCTATAGTCTTGAAAGAAACAATATCCTGCAGTACTTGTTACCTTACTAGTGGATTGTAAAAGCGCTATGCATGCCAAAGTAGGGAGGTATGCACGTGATTCGGCCTGGCGCATGCCACGCAGATTTTAAAAACAGGGTGAGTACACGCATATTTCCTGGTACGTGCACATATCGAAAAGTTTGAAAAGGGGCAGAGAATGGGCGGGAAATGGGATGGGCCGAGTCTGTAACATGAAGTCTGCACATACGTATTTACACGCACAAGTGCACACCGGGTTCTCCTACCATGTAACTTTACTTCTGCTATGGACGGTGCGTAAGTAATAAAATAAAAACAAAGCTAGTCAGCAGGGTTTTAAGGGTCGGGGTTAATAGGGTAAAAGGGAGACGAGTTAGCTAGGGGATTTAGGAAGTCCTCGCCTTTACTGGGGTGAACTGGGAATGAACTAGGGAAGCAGGTAATTGCGTTGCATGCATATTTACTAAAATCCCTTCCACTTACGAAATGGAGGTGGCATTTGCACACACATATGCTTGTCAATATAAAGTCGTGCAGACATGTACTCACATATAGCTGATTTTATAGCACGTATACGTGCATATATGCATGTCTGTTATAAAATTGCCATCGTGCGCACACGTGTAGGTCTTAAAATTCACCTTTTACAGTGCAACCTCTATGACTTAAGGAAGATTAAATGCTCTCCGCAACAGATATATTTTCAAACATTTCTTGCATTTCTTAAAACACGGATCAGTTTATCCCAAAGCAATGTGCCTGCTAACCCAAATAGCCTCTTTCTGGATTCTGTTAGTTTTACTAAATTAATTGCAGGTACATCAAGAAGGCATTGACCAGCTGGAAGGTATGTAGGGAGTCTCGACAACAAATTTGTTGCATTGGGGTGCATCACTGTTCAGCACCTTATGGATTAAAAACAGAAACTTAAACTTTAGATGCCACTCAAAAGGAAACCTATGTTCTCATGAAAAAGGACACTACTTATAAAGTAAGTCTTCTAAAAGCAGATTTAATATCCTCAGACCCAGAATAATTGGACTTTGGCACTTCCTGGACTGGTGTAGCAGAAAGAAAAGAAAAGAGATATTTTAAGGGGAATAAGCCATCGTACCTTGTATGTATGTTTTTATCCTGTCTGCTTAAATGTTACATCTCAATATTGTATTGAATTATGGTTCATTTAAGACTATGTATGTTAATTTAACCTGCTGAGATCTGTGAATTGGTGGGCTATAAATCTTATAAATAAGTAAATAAAGAATATAGGATTGGAGAAATATAGTCATAATGACCAGAACCTGGCAATATACGTGCAACAGAATTTTGAATGACTTGTAATGCTTTTATGGAAGAAACTGGGAAAGCCCAATAAATCACATTGGGTTGGGGCCAATTCTCTGGGCTTAAATAGGGTTTAACCTTGGAAGAAGTTTTTTAAAAAGCTCTGACAAGAGACTTTATCTGCTTTTTGAACTACAAGTTAGTGTCAAAAGTGATTCCATGGTTTTGTACTTCAAAAGATATAAGGATAACACAATCTTGGGATATAAAGCTGGATGGAAAAGTTGAAAATGAGTGTCTACGGAACCTGATTATTTCAGTTTTATTTACATTTAAGACCATTCTGTTAGCAGTAATTCAACTCTCTACTACTATTACGTAAGTAGATTGTTAGTGAACCCAAGGTTGTTTTAATGTTAGATGACATAGGAAAAAACCTGAACAACATCAGCATACAATACATTAAATACAAAATATTAAAAATACAATTCATAGATACACATGAGATCATAAAAATCAATTCAAAATAATTAATAAACAATTCATTAGAAAATCATAATAAAGCCCTAACACCCAAATAAGCCTCATCCTCTACTCTTAATACAGAAAGCTTCAGTTGACTTACAAATTCTAAACATAACAAAATAGTTGATTACAATAAATAAAATCATGGGTAAACTAACAGACACCACCAACAAAACCCCAGATCTACAGGACACCCCAACTCACAGTATTACTTTCATCGGGAGCAAATCCATGAATTGATGGTTTTTGGAATGGATTGCAAAAAATGCAAACAGAATCCCATTTCACTAGTTCTGTGTCACTAATTGGGGGATAGGACGATAGGATAGCGGGATAGGGAGGAGGAATAGCCTAGTGGTTAGAGCAGTGGACTATGAACCAGGAGACCAGGGTTTGAGTCCTGCAGTTGCTCCTTGTGACCTTGGGCAAGTCACTTTACCCTCCAATTGCCTCAGGTACAAACTTAGATTGTAAGCCCTCTGGGGATAGAAAAATACCTACAGTACCTGAATGTAAACCGGTGTGATATCTCGAATGAGATCAAATGTTGGTATATAAAAATAATAAATAAATATTCCATGAATTATAAATTTTAGTTTCCATTTCCTACTGGTTGAAGTATCATCTAGAAAGCCTTAGCCCTATTGCCTTGTGGCCTCCTTCCATCTACTTTTAATAAGTCTGAAAGTGTCATAACTCAACCCCCCTCCCAAAAAAATTATATATATATATATATATATACGCACACACACACACACACACATATACACATGATGAGAGGGACCTTTACTATACTTCAATATATAAATGCACATTATGTATCAAATGCTACCCCAATATTTTCCACATCTAAACCTAGGGGTTTATGCAAACAGATATTTACACAGTTCTTTGTGGGGAAATAAGATAAACGTTTTCTCTCTACATCTCACCAAGGTTATTAATAAAATTATATAGGATAATTATATAACAGATAAAGGATATGACAGTAACTGCATCATTGCTTATATGTATCCTACATGCCCCTCAAAAAAATAATGTCCTCATTAGTTGTGACCAGCTCTGAGATGGCAGGATAAGGAGTTTGAAGAACCTTCAAAAGCAAGTCAAATATCTTCATAGAGAGATAAGGCAACTCAATCAGAACATCTCAGAAATGTGGACTGCATATCCACATAGACCACTGACTATCTCCAAACTATTAGGAAAAACATCTTCATCTCCATTAGAACTTTGAGAAATATGAGACAGAGCCACAGAGAGGAACCCTCCACTACCTCTGCAGAATCTACTTAGACTAAACCTATGGAGCAGCCAAAGCAAGAACAATTCCTGAAACTGAGGTGGTCAAGGTGGGCCTGCCTACCCATCAATGACAAAGTTTTGGCAAGAAAAGATCCCATCCAAAAAGTGTCCCTTTTTTCAATATACATGGTTGGACTCTCTGCTATGTACTCTGTCTCTAGATTACCTAACCTGACCTGGAAACTATGTTGACTTTCCCTTGTGTGTACTGATCCATCACACCAGTGTTAGGGTTTTGTATGTTTGTGGGCCAACGGGAGTAATGGTACCACCCATAGGGAGGAGCCCTGTGAGTCTCACCATCGGAAAGCAAAGTCTCAGCAGGCTTCATACACAGCTGTGGAATAAAGTCTTTATTAGAGAGAGAGAGAGGGACTGCCCAAGAAGCGGGCAGTGCAGAGACAAGCACAATGTTCGTGTAATGGGGTAGCCCCAGAGGGAATACCTCCTAATAGTAATCTGGTAATGATCCGCAGAGTGGGGTACACCGATAAGGTCCCCTCATAGAGATGGCTTGGTAGTGGCCTGCAGCGCAGGGTACACCAGTGGGGTTCCTCAAGTAGATCAGGAATGGTAATGGCCCGCAGTGTGGGGTACGCCAGAGGATTCCCACAGATGATGGTACAGAGGAGGTCCGCAGGATGAGGTGCTCATAGGAGGTCCTATGAAGGTGAATGCGGTAGTGGCCCACAGCGTGGGGTACAGCAGAGGCAGGAAGTAATCCAAGGATTCAGAGTACTCACAACAAGGTGCATTCCAGCAGTAGTCCTGGGATGCAGGGTAGAGTGATAGCCCAAGGCAGAAGGCCCTCCGAGGATCGCATAGCCAGAGACAAGGAAGGGCCCCCGAGGAGTGGGTACCCAGAGGGTGTCTTGCCAGAGTAGAAGCTGGAACGGAAGTCCGTAGCATGAGGTGCAGAATCAGCAATGAGGGAACTTGTTGCCAAGTCGTCAGTGGTCAGGTTCAGTCGGCTTAAGTATCCGGGAGTGGAGACGTCATCAGCGGGGGATGCCACTGAGGTTCCCGCCAAGCAGTGCTTAACCTGACCTGTGCATGCACGTGTCTAAGTGATCCAGGAGTCAAAGTGGCAGTCGGCAGCGCCCACGCCATCCTGGGACCGCCAGATGGGTCGGCGGTAGCTGGCGGAGGCTGCCACTTTCCCCAATGGAGTCACTGAAGAGAAGAGAGAGGTGAGCAGAAGTGGTCGCAGCCATCTGTGACTGACGGGTGTAACAATACCTCCCTTCTTAGGGCCCCCCCAGGGGGGTTTGGTTTTCTAGGGTGAGAGATGTGGAACTGTTTGATCAATTCCTTGTCAAGGATGTTGCTCGCAGGTTACCAACTATTTTCTTCGGGACCAAAACTTTCCCATGCGATGAGGTATTCCCAGCGTCTTCTGCCCTTCCTGATGTTTAAGATGTCCTCTACCTGGTATATGATGTTCTCTTCAGCAATTTAGAGGTTGGGGTTCAGGTGTTTTCCTTGAGAATTCATAAAGGATGAGTGGTTTTAAAAGCGACATGTGGAAGGTGTTGTGGATTTTCAAAGAAGTGGGTAATCGCAGACTCTAGGTGACTGGACCTAGGCGATGAAGTACTGCAAACGGCCCAATGTACCTGGGAGTGAAGCGAGCAGAGGGCAGCTTCAAATGGATGAATCAGGTTCTAAGCCACACCTTGTCTCCAGGATTTAACTGAGGAGCCGCATGATGATGAGCATCGTAGAATTTCTTGGCCTTTTTATGGGCTTGCTGCAGTAGCTGCTTTGTATGCTCCCAGATTTGGTGAAGCTCTTGTGCAGATACCTGTGCCACTGGAGATGACACCGACAGTGGTAAGGGTAGAGGTGGCAGAGGTTGAAGTCTGTAGACGATTTGAAAAGGTGATAAACCAGTTGAGGCAGACTGGTGAGAGTTTAAGGCAAACTCGTCCCATGGAAGAAGCTCAGACCAATTGCTCTGCCTAGTGATCACATATGCCCAGAGGAACTGCTTTAAGGTCTGATTCATTCTCTCTGTCTGACCATTAGCCTGTGGATGGTATGCGGATGTGAGGTCCAGAGATATGTCGAATTTCTTGCATAGCGATCTCCAAAATTTCTCCGCGATCCGATAGGATGTGTCTTGGGAGTCCGTGAAGGCGAAAAATATGATGGATGAATAACTTTGCTAATTCAGGTGCAGAGGGAAGACCGGGTAATGCCACAAAGTGAACCATCTTCAAAAAGCGGTCTACTGTAACCCAGATGTTGCCACTGGATGGAGGTAAATCCACGATGAAGTCTGTGACTATATGCGTGCATGGTTCGCTTGGAGCAGGTAGCGGTTGAGGGACTCCCCAGGGGCAGCCAGATGGTGGCTTTTGATGGTTGCAAGTAGGACATCTCTACGTAAATTTGGACATCTTTCTCATAGAGGGCCATCAATAATATCTTTGTAACGAGGAGAGCATCCTAGCCAGTCCAGGGTGGCCTGCGAGTAGAGAGTCATGTGCCCATCTAAAGATCTTCCTTCTGAGTGATCGGGGGACCACAGTCTTCCCAGCTGGCACTGTGTGTGTGGCAGCGAGGAGAACCCTTGCTGGATCGATGATGTGGCATGGAGTGTCAGGGACATCTTCCGTGGTGAATGAACGAGAAAGAGCGTCAGCTCGAGTATTCTTGTTCGCTGGCTGGTATCGCAAGATGAAATTGAATCTGGTAAAGAATAGAGACCACCGGGCTTGTCTGTGATTCAGGCGTTGAGCATGGTGCAGGAACTCGAGGTTCTTGTGGTCGGTGTAGCCAGGGACACCTCCTTGAAAGCCAACTTAACTGCTAGCAGTTCTTTGTCTCCTATCCCGTAGTTGTGCTCTGCAGGATAGAATCGCCATGAGTAAAAGGGACATGGATGTAACATGTTATTGGTGGAGTGCTGGCTGAGAACAGCGCCGACCCCAACGTCTGATGCGTCTACTTCGATGATGAAAGGTCGTTGGGGATCTGGATGGTGTAGGCATGGCTCTTGCAAAAATACCTCCTTAAGTTCTTGGAAGGCTGTCATGGCTTCAGGGGACCACTGTGAAAGGATGGCTCCCTTCCAAGTCATAGCTATGAGAGGCGCAGTTAGCGTAGAGTAGTTCCAAAAAACTTCAAAGGGCCTTGAGGCCTGTGGGTTGGGGCCAATCTCAAATGCTGTTGGTCTTTTTTGGATCCATCTGGAACCCTTGACTAGAAACCATGTAGCCCAAGATGGGAACTGACTCCTGGTGAAAGGAGCACTTCTCCAATTTAGCATATAACTGGTTGTCTCTTAGGCATTGTAAGACATTTGTGACATCTAAGTGGTGGCTCTGAAGGTTTTGAGAGAAAACCAAAATGTCGTCCAGATATACCACTACGCAGGTGTACAGCATCTCTCTGAAGGTTTCGTTCATCATGTTTTGAAAAACTGCTGGGGTGTTGCAGAGGCAAAATGTGGCTGTCGCGGGTGTTAAAAGCTGTTTTTCATTCATCACCCCAGCATATTCTCACTAAATTTTAGTCTCCTCTAAGGTCCAATTTAGTAAAATTCTTGGCCCCCTTGGAGCCTGTCAAAAAGTTCTGATATTAAAGGCAGCAGGTAACGATCCTTCTGAGTGATCTCGTTGAGGCCACGGTAGTCTATGCATGGTCGGAGAGAGCCATCTTTTTTTCCTACAAGAAGAATCCGGCCCCAACAGGAGACTTAGAAGGTCGAATAAAGCCTTTCGTCAACTTTTCTTTAATATAATCAGACATGGTGTTGGTCTCGGTCAGAGAAAGTAGGTAGACCCTTCCTCTGGGAGGCTCGGTGTTGGGTATTAAGTTTATGGCGCAGTCGAAGGAGCGATACAGTGGCAGGCCTGGAAGGGAGGTAGTAGTTGTGAGACAGGGCATGGGAGAAACTGTCTTCAAACACTTCCCATGGCAAGAATCGCCCCAGCGAGACAACTGTAATGTACCCCAATCGAATTGGGGTGTGTGCACTTGCAACCAAGGCGGTCCAAGCACCACGGGCTATATGGCTTTCTCTAGATCCAAGGATGAGATGGTCTCTGTGTGCATTGACCCAGTGCGAAGCTGGATTGGAACTATGGATCGGGTGGCTTCGCTTGGTAATGGTTCGCCATGGAGAGATGACAAGAGCAGACGCATAGGTGTCTGGATGGTGGGGATTTGTAGATGTTCCATGAGTTGTCTCATTATAAAGTTACCGCAGGCCCCGGAATCTATAAGCGCCAATGGGTGAAACTCCAAAGAGTCCAGGTTGATAGAGATGGGCAATGTTAGTGGAGGAGATGGTGCTGTTAGACCTAGGAGGAGTCCTCCAGCAGATCCTAGGATAGTACATATTGAGCTGATGCGAGAAGCACCTGACAAAACTTTCTTGGATCCTTTAACCCGTGGGATCGCTCTTGTAGATGATAATCAATGCGACCGTCGAGGTCGATAAAAGAGTCCAAAGTTGCAGGGAGTTCTCATGCAGCTAATTCATCCTTGATGCATGAGCTTAATCCCTCAAGGAATATGGCACGCAGACAGTCCGAGTCCCAGTGTTATTCAGAGGAAAGAGTCTTGAACTCAATGACATACTCAGTCAGCGACCGGTTACCTTGTTGCAAAAGCAGGAGTGTGGATCCAGCGATGGTCTTGCAACCAGGGTCATCAAATGCTGAGCAAAAGAGAGCAAGAAAGCCCAGCAGGTCATTGAGTATCAGATCCATCTGTTCCAAAAGGGGTGATACCCAGGCCAAGGCCTTCCCATCCAGGAGAAACAGAATATATGTAGTTTTGGCAGACATATCAGGAAAACATGCAGGTCATAAAGCGAAGTGCATGTTACATAGATTCAGAAAACCCCCACAGGAGAAGGGGTCACCTGCAAAACGTGGAGATGCCGAGAAGGGCACTGAAGGCCGGAACAAGGGCACCTATGAAGAAGGAATAGGCTTGGCAGGCATTGAGGCAGGGTCCAGCCAATTACTTAGCTGATTAATGGCGCTAGCCAAAGTCTCTAGTACCTTTTGCTGTTCTGTAATACGTTAGGCCAGGCCAGGGATGGCCTGTATCACTGAGACCTGTGCCGGGTCCATGACTTGGCAATCTGTTATGGTTTTGTATGTTTGTGGGCCCCTGGGCTGACAGGAGTGATGGTACCACCCACAGGGAAGAGCCCTGTGAGTCTCACCATCGGGAAGCGAAGTCTCAGCAGGCTTCATACACAGCTGTGGAATAAAGTCTTTATTAGAGAGAGAGAGAGAGTGACTGCCCGAGAAGTGGGCAGTGCAGAGACAAGCACAATGTTCGTGAGATGGGGTAGAACCAGAGGGGATACCTCCTAGAAGTAATCCGGTAATGGTCCGCAGAGCGGGGTACACCGATAAGGTCCTCTCATAGAGATGGTGTGATTGTGGCCTGCAGCACAGGGTACACCAGCGGGGTTCCTCAAGTAGATCAGAAATGGTAGTAGCCCGCAGTGCAGGGTATGCCAGAGGATTCCCACAGATGATGGTATGGAGGGGGTCTGCAGGATAAAGTCCTCATAGACGTTCCTATGAAGGTGAACGTGGTAGTAGCCTGCAGCGAGGGGTACACCGGAGGCTGGAAGTAATTCAAGGATTCGGAGTACTCACAACAAGGTACATTTAGCAGAAGTCCTGGGATGCAGGGTTGAGCGATAGCCCAAGACAGAAGGCCCTCCGAGGAGTGGATAGCCAGAGACAAGGAAGGGCCCCCGAGGAGCGGGTACCCAGAGGGTTTCTCACCAGAGTAGGAGCTGGAACGGAAGTCCGTAGAGTGAGGTGCGGAATCAGCAATGAGGGAACTCATTAGGGATGTGCAGACAAAACGTTTTCGTTGAATCGTTGATACGTTTTCGTGGGGTGTCGATTTCGTTCAATATGGACTTATGGAGAATTCCATAAGTTGAGGATCTGTCCATACTTTTCCCGGTTCCCTAAATAAAAATTTAAACCCCCCACCCTCCTTAATCCCTCCCAAGACTTATCAAAACTCCCTGGTGGTCCAGCAGGGAGTCAGGAAGCCATCCCTGCACTCCTTTGCAATTTCCTCACGGCGCCGATAGCCTGTGTCACAGGGGCTGCCCGTGCTATTGGTCAGCCCCTGTCACATGGTCACCGGCGCCATCTTGTGCTCCTACCACGTAACAGGTAGGTCATGTGGCAGGAGGTCGCTCCGGGGCCCCCGCTGGACCCAACCGGAACTTTTGGCCGGCTTGGGGGGGGCCTCCTGACCCCCCCAAGCTGGCCAAAAGTTCCGGTTGGGTCCAACGGGGGTCCCGGAGCGGAGGCGCGGAGGAGCACGTGACACCGGCGTCACTCCGCTCCGGCGTCACGTGCTACTCCGCTCCGGCGTCACATGCTCCTCCGCTCCCGGACCCCCGTTGGACCCAACCGGAACTTTTGGCCAGCTTGGGGAGGGTCAGGAGGCCCCCCCAAGCTGGCCAAAAGTTCCGGTTGGGTCCAACGGGGGTCCCGGAGCGACCTCCTGCCACATGACCTACCTGTCACGTGGTAGGAGCACAAGATGGCGCCGGTGACCATGTGACAGGGGCTGACCAATGGCACGGGCAGCCCCTGTGACACAGGCTATCGGCGCCGTGAGGAAATCGCAAAGGAGCGCAGGGATGGCTTCCTGACTCCCCGCTGGACCACCATGGAGTTTTGGTAAGTCTTGGGGGGGTCAGGAGGGTGGGGGGTTTAAGTGTTTATTTAGGTTCAACATATTCAACATAGCTATGTTGAATAAGTTGAAAGTCGCGATGCATTGCGCATCATCACTTTTTTTAAGTTTGAAAAAAAATAAGTTGCGGAGTGCAAATGCGTTCAAAATGAATGCACACCCCTAGAACTCATTGCCAAGTCATTAATGGTCAGGTTCGGTTGGCTTAAGTATCAGGAGTGGAGACGTCATTAGCAGGGGACGCCCCTGAGGTTCCCGCCAAGCAGTGCTGAACCTGATCTGTGCACGCACGCATGTGCCTATGTGATCCCAGAGTCAAGATGGTGGTCAGCAGCGCCCACGCCATCCCGGGAACACCAGGTGGGTCGGTGGTAGCTGGCGGAGGCCACCACTTTCCTCAATGGAGTCACTGAAGAGAAGAGAGAGGTGAGCAGAAGTGGTCGCAGCCGTCTGTGAACAACGGGCGTAACAACCAGGCATTGATGCTTCCATCCATTCTGTGTTATATGTCCAACTGGTATGTAAAAAAAACCAAAACATTAGTTGTACCAGAGTTGATTGTGGGCTTGTATTTATCTGAAGGCACTTATTTGTGTATAAATGGTGCTTATTTGAAGTTAGTTACCTTTACTGTTGTCTGATAATTGCTTTGTAATAAAAGTAATCTATTTTGGATTTTCATATCTTATTTTTTTGGGGGGTTGAGGATGGGGATTCCATATTATAATACACTTCCCACACAAAAAAATGTTAAAATATGTAAAATTAGGTGAATATATTATTATGACTTGTTTTGTTAATAAACATTTACTTACAGAAAACTTATCAGTCCATCATACAACAGCTGATCCACATTTTGTGAAGAAAAGAAAAAAAATCAAATAAAAAAGTTATTCATACTTCTTTCTGTGATCTTCATGCATAGGTACATACAATTTATGTACACCATTTCCAAAAGAAATAATTTGCAATCAGTTTTCTCAAGCCTGATTGTCACTGACTCTGGTTTCCCTGTCTCTAACAGGAGGGGTTCTGAGGATGCAGGAGATGACTAGGGTTTCTGTCAGCAGGAATACGATGCTTTACTGTTATATTATAGAGAAGACTGCAGGCAATGCAGTTATATTCCATTTTCTCAGAGACTGTCTGATGTATTTGAATATCTGAACTGATTTTTTAACTGTCTAAGAAACTGATGTGCAACATTTGTTTTATAAAAGGTTTTTTTGCATGAAAAAGAAAATGCAAAAAATACCCTCAAATGCACACTAATGTTAAAGTGTATGCGTTTTGCATGAAATTTCAGCGAAAGCCTCTTTTGCAAAAAATTTTCACAAAAGTTAGCTTCACAGTAGTAAATGTGTAGTCCATTTCATGAAACGTTTATTCACAGTCCCCATTCATGAGCTGCTGCAATGCAAACTCTTGCAAAACAACTCATGAAAGGGGAATTTAGGCAAACTGGGCATGAGAAAAAGGCTTTGGAAGCCTGTCTTCATTAAAAAAAATATACCTCAAAGTATAGTTATTTTAGATGTCCCATATGAGAGAGGTTTGCATCATGTGAGCCAACATGTGTGTTTAAAGGAGTCATGTTAGTTCGAAAGGCCTCCCTATCTACCCCATCCTCTTTCCCCATCGTAAAAAATCCAAGGTGGTGCTAGAGACAGTCCACTCCAACTCCCGAGCTCCTAGTGAGGCAAAAATGTTACAAAGCTTTGGGTCTTGTTAAGCTTTTCCCCTAAACCCCATCCCCTTACCCCCTGTTACGAGCGCGCGCGGGCGCGGTCGTCTCGGGCGGGTGGTGAGCCCTTGGGCCACGGCAGGACCCCAGGAGGAGCCCAAGGCCACACCGTGGGAGGTGAGCTGAGCAGGCATGGTGAGCCAGGCAGGCAGGAACAGAAGCAGGGAGTCCGGCCCTCAGCCGGACCTGCATGCCCATGGTAGCCAACACGGGGAAGTTGACTAGTGAACGGTCCTCCGACTGTTCCCGGCCCTTTCGGACCCGCCGCAGGGAACGGCAATGGGCAGCAGGCCGGACAGAGGCGAGGGCAGACAGAGTCCTTAAACTGAAGACATCAGACGGGGCAGAAGCAAGACGAAGACATCAGGACAAGGGCTGAAGCGAGACACAGGAAAGGCCCAGGCGAGCAGGAACTCCGATGCTGGGATACTCACATCCGAAGCCCCCTCGGCTGGCAGAAGCTCAAGAGCCCGTGGGACGAATCCCTCCTGTTGGCCACTCCAGGGCCCAACAGGACAGAAGGCTCAGGAACCAGGTCAAGGCAGAGACAGGTAGACATCCGGACAAGGGCTGAAGCAGACACTGGAGACAAGGCTGGACGGGAACATTGCACTGTCCATCAGGGCGCCCTACTCAGCCCACCCGTGGGACTGAGTCACGGACCACCCTGTCCCAGACGCGCCCTACACAGCCTAGGGAGGCTGGTCGCGGACCACGCTGAGAAGGAGGGCGCGGGGAAGACCCAGGCGAACAGGAACTCCGATGCTGGGATACTCACATCCGAAGTCCATACGGCTGGCAGGCACAGGAACAAACAACTAGGCACACGTCAAGGCAGACATCAGGAAACATGTCTAGGCAGACATCAGGAAACACAGAGGACCTGGACCGGCAAGGTTACAGACAACTGTAATGCACAATCTGCAGGCCGAAGACAAGCAGGAGTCGGAGTCACGGACCGGAGTCAAGGCAGGCTGAAGACAAGCAGGAGTCGGAGTCACGGACCGGAGTCAAGGCAGGCTGAAGACAAGCAGGAGTCGGAGTCACGGACCGGAGTCAAGGCAGGCTGAAGACAAGCAGGAGTCGGAGTCACGGACCGGAGTCAAGGCAGGCTGAAGACAAGCAGGAGTCGGAGTCACGGACCGGAGTCAAGGCAGGCTGAAGACAAGCAGGAGTCGGAGTCACGGACCGGAGTCAAGGCAGGCTTGACGACAAGCAGGAGTCGGAGTCACGGACCGGAGTCAAGGCAGGCTGACGACAAGCAGGAGTCGTAGTCACGGAGGACCTGGATCGGGAGAGGCCACAGGCAACTGTGTAACCCAATCCGAAGGCCGAAGACAAGCAGGAGTCGGAGTCACGGACCGGAGTCAAGGCAGGCTGAAGACAAGCAGGAGTCGGAGTCACGGACCGGAGTCAAGGCAGGCTGAAGACAAGCAGGAGTCGGAGTCACGGACCGGAGTCAAGGCATGCTGACGACAAGCAGGAGTCGGAGTCACGGACCGGAGTCAAGGCATGCTGACGACAAGCAGGAGTCGGAGTCACGGAGGACCTGGATCGGGAGAGGCCACAGGCAACTGTGTAACCCAATCCGAAGGCAAAGACACAGTGAACAGAAAGTCCTTAAATACTGGAGGTAGAGGGCAACTCCCTGGGAGGAGCTTGCCAGGACCGCCCACCACTGGTCCTATAACTAGGGTAGAGAGCTGCGGGCCAGCCCCTAGGGAAGGGCGTCGCCCAACAGGAAGTCCAAACACTGAGGCTGCAAGCCACCGGCACAGCTAGGCCTCTCAGGCCCTGGAGCAAGTCCTGGATGATGCGCAGGCGAGGCCCTGGCTTCAGAGCGGCCTCTGGAGGAAGGTAAGAGACCTCCTGCAGCGCAGCAGCAGGGGGGATCGCAACAACCCCCAATAAATAAAGTAATGATTACTGCCCCCAAGACCCTATAAAGAGGCAAATTAGCCCAAATAAAGACATGAACAACCCAATGCACCAAAAGCTGGTTTAGTTACTATATGTTGCAATTGTTTTTATTGTATTTCGATTCAAGTGATGCGATTGTTTTATTGTATCTCTATCAATTTGATATGAATGCTCTTATTGGAAGTTACCTAGATCCTGGCACCAGGCGATTAATAAATAAATAATAAATGAGGGGCAAAGGAGTAGCATGATGTGAAGTCCCCAAGGTGATAAAAGACAAGTAAATGGCACCAACAACAGTGACATGAACACCCCAAGGCATTTAAACTGAAGCAAGGGGCACAAACTACAGTGGCAAATACACACCAAGACACCAAAGAACAATATGGTACAAACAGTGAAATGAATATCCCAAGATTTAGAATGAGGAGTTTTAGCATTACAATACACCCAGTAGTGTAGACTCAAACACACAAAGTAAACAGTCAGTTTATTAGAAAAAAAAGCACACAATGGTATCAACATCTCCAGACATTGAGAGAGGGGGAAGAGGGTAGGTAGGAAGTGCAGTTTTCAACACCCGAAAGTAGAGAATGAGAGTTAAATTAGTAAGCACAATGGAATAACATCCAAGGCACAAAGTGAGGGTTAAAGCAGCAAGCACTGAGGCATCAAAGTCCCGAGACATAGATAGCACAGTAGAATCAATAATCCTAGGCATCGAGCAAGGGATAAAGCCAAAGGAACAGTGGCATCAAAACTTCAAGGCATAGAGTGAGGGCAAGGCAGCAGTACAGTGCTTTGGAGGCAGCAAGGTATAGAGTTAGGTGAAGGGCAGCAAATACAGTGGAATCAAAACCCTAAGGCATAGAGTGAGGGTAGGGCAGCAAGCACAGTGGTAGCAAAACAGGATGCTGGACTTGATGGACCTTTGGTATGACCCAATATAGCATTGTTTATGTTCTAAAACTCCAAGGAATCGTGAAAGGGACAAAGAGCATCAAGAACAGAGGCCAGAATAAACCAAGGTACCAGTCATTTTCTGGAACAATCTGGGAGAAAAGAGCAGCAAAGCAGTGCCAACAGTGGCATAAATATCCCAAGGCACCGTGAGGGGGCAAAATGTTGCCAGCAGTGGCAGGAGTTCACAGAGGCACCATGAGAGAGCCAGGAGCAAGCTGGTAAGTAACAATAGCAGAGTAGCACATCAAGGAGCTGTACCAGAAGAGAGGCAGGACTTGGGGATTGGGCAAGGCAGCAAGGGTAAAAGTGGCAACTAGTTACAACTCAGCAAAGTGCTGAGGGCACAAACTGTGGGCATTGATATACTATAGCTGTGCACTCAGTCCTCCTGCCGCTTGCATGGAAATTCAGGGAAACCCAAAAGAGGGAGGTTTAGATCAAAACAGATTTCCCGAGTGAATAAATAAATGAATCAAAACCCAAAAGGTCACTAGAATACAAATATTTTGTTTACCTCAGACAGCCTGCCAACAATAATAATCACTGAAGAAAAATGTGGGACTGCAAGGAAAAGGTTTGCCATCAGAGGTAAAAAAAAAACAAACAAACAAAAAAAGCCCCTCTCTTATACAATTTTTATGTGAAAAAATATAAAATAGAAAACACTTCATTAGCTTAAATCCCAAAGCCACAAAGTACTTCTCTTACTAAATTGTAGTCCAGCAATTTATATATATATATATATATATATATATATATATATATATATATATATATATATATATATATATATATATATACACACACACACACATACAAAGAGAGAGAGAGAGAAAACTTAGGTAGAGAGAAAAAAACTGCATTAGCTAAAATCCCAAAGTACTTATGTTGCTCAATTATTGTCCAACCTTCCAGCTTCAGGCATCAGAATAAAATGTTCACTATTGCTGTCTGGCTTAGGACAGCAGTTTTGTACATCTTATTCTGATGTCTGTTCTGGAAGGTTGGACTAAGATTGAGTAAGATAAGTACTTTGGGATTTAAGCTAATGATGTTTTTTTTTCTCTCTCCTTAAGTTTTTTTTTTTTATACAAAAATTGCTAGACAATTGAGTAAGATAAATACCTTGTGACTTTGGGATTTAAACTAATGAAGTTTTTCACTCAACTTTTTTCACATCAAATTTGTAAAAGAGGGTGGCTTACTTATGATGACATTTTTGCCTGCAGTCCAGCTTCTTTCTTCAGTGATTACTGTTATTGGTAGGCTGTATAAAGTTTTGTCTTTTGTTAAAACAAAACTTTTGTGTTCCAGTGATCTTTTGGGCTTTGTCACATTGATTTTAAAGAACAGCTTTTCCACCAAGTCTAGTGCAAGCTGTGAATGATGTGGACTCATAGAGCCCCCTCCGTTGAGAATATCTGTTCCCTAGACACGTTGGTTTGTGGCAGAAAAGGAAATGCTGGACCACCTTTGCCATATCTGGACAGAATGTAGCCTTGTGTACACAATGTATGTGTGCCCATATCCTTGATGGGTTCATTGAGCTAGTGTGCGACTGAAATTTGTGCCTGGAGTCTCCTTTGCTGAGGGAGGATAATCTCATCTGCTGTAGCTGTGGCCAGTGTCAGTAGAACCCATTCTCTGGTGGTCATTGTGGGGAGGAGATAAAGGTAGGGGAGAACATGGTAGCTGACAGGGTGCTGTGTGGAGTGCCCAATCTTTCCTGTGTTACATCCCCACTGTCTCTCTGCCTCAGATTCTCCTTTTCCCACATCCTAGCCACCAACATCTCCTTCCAATGAATTAGTCTGTGGTACTGGAAGGTAA
The DNA here is from genome assembly GCF_901001135.1 of Rhinatrema bivittatum. Lineage (NCBI taxonomy): Eukaryota > Metazoa > Chordata > Amphibia > Gymnophiona > Rhinatrematidae > Rhinatrema > Rhinatrema bivittatum. The sequence continues at coordinate 379,875,569 of NC_042617.1, forward strand.
TATTCCCTTTTACCCATGGATCACATTGCATGGCTTTTCCAAGAGGCCTTTGTGTCATTTTTATCATATGACTTGTAATTTTGATGGGTTTTTTTTCCATTTGTATTTATGGGTTTTTTTTTTTAAACTCTTTATTTATAACTTTTCAAAATTAAATTACAAGAATATACTCTTGTTTTTAGGAACTTATTTAGGTATATCCCTAAAACAATATTCAAGGTGTTGCTACACAAAAAAAAAAGAATGAAAAAAAGAAAAAAATATCTGAACAATCAGACCATAAAGTGGGAAATCGTTAACAATGAAATTGAGCAAAGGAAGTACGAAAACGATACTTAATGGTTCCATTACTGTCTAGTCTAGCCAATTGAAGAAGACTTGTTCTGTAAGAAATTATATATTTGAGTAGGATCAAAACAAGTAGCTAGAACCAAGAAATGTTACTACACATTTACAGGGGTATTTCAATAAAAAGTACCCCCAATAGCCAGAACCCTTTACTTCTTTTCTAAAAAAAAAAAAAGCCTCCTACGAATTTGGGTATCCCTGACAAGGTCAGGGAATGCAGATAGCTTACATCCCAAAAAAAGCTGCTCACTTTGATGAAGAAAAAGGCACAAATTCCAAATTTTTATGAGATTCATCCATATGGAGAGTTGCTCTATCATTAATGGCAGTATAAGAATTTACCAAAAAATCAAAAATGTTGAAAGAGGATACGTCAGATACCTCAGTATCCTCAGATCTAGTAAAGGATTTGGAGTCATGAAGATAATAAACCTTAAAAAATTTACTGGGTCATTTATCAAATTGAATTAGGGCCTTTTCACATGCGTTAGGGCACTAACACACGCAATAAGGCCCTAACGCGCTTGATAAATACCACACTGCAAAATGTGTACGCAAAGGAAGAATTGGTATTTGAGTGGGAGGAATTTGAGCAGGGTAAATGGAAATGAGGGTGTGCTAGCACGGTTTGCGAACAGTAATGCACACTATCATGGAATTTAATGCGGGATTTAATAACACCTATTTATTTGCAGTATGGTGAAAAAATGATTTATCGCGGGTGATATCACGGATCAAGTCTATTATCACAGGGATTATTGTGTGTGAAAAAAAGTGGAATTGTAAGGGACACACCTACCAGGCCTTTCTGGCTCAATAAAAACACCTGTTCTTGTTGCGCTCGGGGGTGGACCCTTGTCCTGGAACAGTGGAGAATGGCTCCCTGGTAGGGACCAGGAAGCACCTGCCCCCAGGGAGTAGAGCACTGGAGGAGACAGAGGCTAGGATGAGCTTCACCACTGGAAGCCCAAGGTCCCCCCGGGTGGAGCCCGTAGGGACCCGGGCTACTTGGACTTAGGTGGGCCACGCAGGGTCTCCTTGAGAGATGATAGACAGGCATGCCCACAGACAGGAGAGAAGCGCGATCAGGTTCGAGACTGGAGGTCAGATGGCGCAAGGAGGACCAGAACAGCATAGGCGATGACAAGGCAAGGAACAGAACCAGAATCTGGAGACATGGTCAATCAGGCAGAGGTCAGAATCTGAGGGTCAGTCCGAGGAGTGGTCAACAATGCAGGGGTCAGGGTCTGGAGGTCAGATGAGGTAACAGGCAGCCCGAGGTCAGAAGGCAGGCAGCAGGCAGAGGAGTTAAGGAGCAAGCTGAGGTTGGAAGGCAGGCAGCAGGCAGGAGAGTCAAGGAGCAAGCCGAGGTCAGTACCAGTGAGACAGTCCGGAGGTACTACTTGGGGACACGACAGACAAACACAGGAACAAGAGGACACTGGAAAGGAAGGATGCAGGAATAAGGCTGGAACAGAAGGATCCTGGAACGAGACTGGAACAAGACAGGAACAAGACTAGAACAAGGCTCAGAATGCAGTGACAATCTAGCACAATACTAACCCGATTGCCAAGGCAAGGAAGTGCAGGCAGGGACTTCCTTATATCAGGGAATCAATTAAGGCGCGCCGCGGAGCTAGGACCCGCCCCTGGCCCTACAACAGGCCGGGCGGTCCGCACGTGTGTAGGTGCGTGGCCAATGCCATGGAAGGCGTGAACTCCGACGTGAGGCCTGGTGCGCAGTGGAAGGCCCGGTGACCACCACCGCAGGACGCCGGGGCCTGGAAGAGCTTGCAGCTGCCCCTAGGGAGGCCGACCCGGGACCTGCAGTGGAACCATAGAGGTGAGCATCCCCATGCGTGGGCCGGACATGGAAGGAGTGCGCAACAGTACCCTCCCTTCTAGGCCAACTCCTACGCGGCGTGGCTTGTCAGGGTGAGTCCTATGAAAGGTTTTCAGGAGTTCCTTATCAAAGATGTTGTGGGAAGGTTCCCACGAATTCTACTCGGCCCCATAACCCTCCCAGGCTAGGAGGTACTCCCATTTCCCTCAACGCCGATGGACGTCGAGGACCTCTCTTACCTGCAGGGATGAATCTGGTTCTGTAGAGACCCATGGAGGAGAGAGGACTCTACGTGAGGGCCAGTAGAGGACCAACGGCTTCAATAGGGACACATGAAACGTGTTATGGATACCCATGGCACGAGGTAGCTGGAGTTGATACGATACAGCTCCTACTCTTTGGATTACGGGAAATGGCCCAATGTATTTAGGAGCCAAGCGGTGAGAGGGAAGTCTCAGTCATATGTGTCGAGCGCTTAGCCACACCTTCTGGCCAGGGCAGAAGAGTGGAGTAGGACATCTATGGGCATCCGAAGTATGCTTGGAGCATTCAGCGGCCTGGGAAAGGCATTCTTTTACTTGGTTCCACACTTGACAAATGGTGTGAGCCATGGATTGCGTCTCTGGAGAAGGAACAGTCAGAGGAACTGGAAGAGGCAGCTGAGGTTGCCATCCAAATACCATGGAAAATAGAGATACATCGGTGGCTGCAGCGAAATGGGTATTGTGCGATAGCTCAGCCCAGGGAAGAAGATCAGACCAGTTATCCTGTTGATCATTTACATAGGAGCGGAGGAATATCTTCAAGGTCCGATTGGTTCTTTCAGCTTGACCATTGGCCTGTGGATGATAGGCCGATGTGAAACTTAGGAATATTAAACTTCTTACATAGGGAGCGCCAATACTTGGCAGTAAACTGTGGTCCCTGGTTGGATATAATCTCCTTGGGGAGTCCATGAAGGAGAAAAATGTTTTTCAAAAACAATTTGGCTAATTCTGGGACCGTCGGAAGGCCCGGCAATGGAATAAAGTGACCCAATTTTGAAAAACGGTCAATGATGCCTCAAATTACGGTATTGTTCTGGGATGGAGGCAGGCCTGTAATAAAGTCCATTGAGATGCCAGACCATGGCTTGGTAGGTGCTGGAAGTGGTTGGAGTAAGCCCCAAGGCTTTCCAGTAGGCGGTTTCTGTTGGGTGCAGACGAGACAGGAGTCCACATAGTTTCAGGAGTCTTGCACCATGTTGGGCCACCAGTAGTGTCTTCGTAACATCTCTAGGGTCCTGGCATGACCCGGGTGTCCTGCCAACTTGGAATCATGAGCCCATTTCAGAACTTGTTCACGTAATCTATGTGGAATGATGGTTTTTCCAGTAGGAAATGTAATGGTCACAGCAAGGGATATACAGGCAGGATCTATGATTTTTATTTTATTTATTTATTTATTTAAAATTTTTATATACCGACATTCATCCAGGATATCACATCGGTTTACAGTGTAACACAACCAAACGCCAAGCATGGCACTTTACATTGAACAAAATGATATAGCTAGGGCCTTCAGGAACATCTTCAGGTTCAAATGATCTTGACAGTGCACCAGCACGGAAGTTCTTGGAACCAGGACGGAAACATAGAATGAAGCTGAACTGTTCAAAGAAGAGAGGCCATCGAGCTTGTCGGGGATTCAGTAGTTGAGCTTCTTTAAGGTGCTCAAAGTTCTTATGGTCAGTGAAGATGATAAACTTGTGTTGTGCCCTTCCAACCAGGGGCGCCACTCTTGGAGTGCCAACTTGACTGCGAGGAGTTCTCGGTCACCAATGATATAACATTGTTCCGTAGGAGAGAACAATGGGGCGGATTTTAAGAGCCCTGCTCGCCTAAATCCGCCCAAATCCGGGCGGATTTAGGCGAGCAGGGCCCTGCGCGCCGGTGAGCCTATTTTACATAGGCTCACCGGCGCGCGCAGACCCCGGGACTCGCGTAAGTCCCGGGGTTCGCCGAGGGGGGCGTGTCAGGGCGTGTCAGGGGGCGGGCCCTAACCGCGCGGCGTTTAGGGGGCGTGCCGGGAGCGTTTCGGGGGCGGACCCGGAGGCGTGGTTACGGCCCGGGGCGGCCCAGGGGCGTGGCCGCGCCCTCCGGACCCGCCCCCAGGTTGCGTCCCGGCGCGCAGGATGCCCGCTGACGCGTGGGGATTTACGCCTCCCTCTGGGAGGCGTAAATCCCCCGACAAAGGTAAGGGGGGAGCTTAGACAGGGCCGGGTGGGTGGGTTAGGTAGGGGAAGGGAGGGGAAGGTGAGGGGAGGGCAAAAGGAAGTTCCCTCCGAGGCCGCTCCGATTTCGGAGCGGCCTTGGAGGGAACGGGGGTAGGCTGCGCGGCTCGGCGCGCGCCGGCTATACAAAATCGATAGCCTTGCGCGCGCCGATCCAGGTTTTTAGCAGATACGCGCGGCTCCGCGCGTATCTACTAAAATCCAGCGTACTTTTGTTTGCGCCTGGAGTGCAAACAAAAGTAGGCCTATTCGCGGAGTATGAAAATCCGCCCCAATGTGTATAGAATGAACAAGGTATCAATTTACCCATGGAGAAAATTGGCTTAAGACAGCTCCTGCGAAAATTGCAGAGGCGTCAACTTCAATGACAAATGGATGTCTTGGGTCCAGATGCTGAAGACAAGGGCCAGAACAGAAGGCCTCCTTATTCGTCTAAAAGGCGGCTTGTGCTTTAGGGGTCCATACCCGAGTGTTAGCCCCTTCCCTGGTCATGGCGGTAAGCGGGGCAACTAAGGTAGAATAATTGGCAATGAAGCTCTGGTAATAATTGGTAAAGCCAAGGAAACGTTGTAGGGCCCGTAGGCCTACTGGCTGGGACCAGTCACGGATACCCTGGACTTTCTCTGGATCCATGGAGAAACCTCGATCGGATATGATATACCCTAAGAAGGGTAAGCGATTACACTCAAAAAGGCATTTTTCCAACTTGGCATACAGATGGTTCTCTCTCAGACATTGAAGGATGATCTGAACATGATCTCAATGAGATTCAAGGTCTTTGGAAAAGATTAGGATGTCGTCAAGATATACAACTATGAAGGAGTACAAGAGGGCTCGGAGAATTTCTTTCATAAGGCGTTAAAAGACCGCTGGGGCATTGTATAGCCCAAAGATCATCACAGTATATTCGTAGTGACCATCCCTCATATTGAATGCGGTTCTTCAGATATTTTCTGGTTGGATGCATACCAGATTGTACGCACCTCTCAGATCCAACTTGGTGAAGATCTGTGCCTCTTCAAGGCGGTCGAAAAGTTCACTGATAAGGGGCAGGGGATATCGGTCTTTGTGGGTTATGGCGTTGAGCCCTCTGTAGTCAATTCAAGGGTGTAGACTGCCGTCCTTTTTCTTAACGAAGTAGAACCCCGCTTCAGCAGGGGAATCAGAAGGACAAATGAACCCTTTCTCTAGGTTCTCTTTAATATACTCAGATATAGCTTGGGTCTCGGGTTGAGACAGTGGGTAAGTTCTGTCTTTGAGAGGCGTTGTGCCCAGCAGAATTTCTATAGGGCAATTGAAGTTGTGTAACGGAGGCAAGGTATCCGCTTTCTGCTTCGAGAAGACATCTTTGAAGTCAGAGTACTGTGGAGGCAAACCAGGCAAAGTAACAGACTTCAGAACAGGGACTATTGGAGATACAGAACATAAACAGGTCTTCTGGCATTTAGAGCCCCACTGCACCAACTGCAGGGAATGCCAATCGAACTGGGGTTTGTGGGCCTGGAGCCAGGGCAGCCCCAGGATATCTGGTAGGGATGTGAATCGTTTTAGGACGATTAAAATTATCGTCCGATAATTTTAATATCGTCTTAAACCGTTATGGAACACAATACAATACAGATTCTAACGATTTATCGTTATAAATCGTTAGAATCGTGAGCCGGCACACTAAAACCCCCTAAAACCCACCCCCGACCCTTTAAATTAAATCCCCCACCCTCCCGAACCCCCCCCCAAATAACTTAAATAACCTGCGGGTCCAGCGGCGGTCCGGAACGGCAGCGGTCCGGAACGGGCTCCTGCTCCTGCATCTTGTCGTCTTCGGCCGGCGCCATTTTCCAAAATGGCGCCGAAAAATGGCGGCGGCCATAGACGAAAAAGATTGGACGGCAGGAGGTCCTTCCGGACCCCCGCTGGACTTTTGGCAAGTCTCGTGGGGGTCAGGAGGCCCCCCACAAGCTGGCCAAAAGTTCCTGGAGGTCCAGCGGGGGTCAGGGAGCGATTTCCCGCCGCGAATCGTTTTTGTACGGAAAATGGCGCCGGCAGGAGATCGACTGCAGGAGGTCGTTCAGCAAGGGTTCCGGCGCCTCGCTGAACGACCTCCTGCAGTCGATCTCCTGCCGGCGCCATTTTCCGTACGAAAACGATTCGCGGCGGGAAATCGCTCCCTGACCCCCGCTGGACCTCCAGGAACTTTTGGCCAGCTTGTGGGGGGCCTCCTGACCCCCACAAGACTTGCCAAAAGTCCAGCGGGGGTCCGGAAGGACCTCCTGCCGTCCAATCTTTTTCGTCTATGGCTGCCGCCATTTTTCGGCGCCATTTTGGAAAATGGCGCCGGCCGAAGACGACAAGATGCAGGAGCAGGAGCCCGTTCCGGACCGCTGCCGTTCCGGACCGCCGCTGGACCCGCAGGTTATTTAAGTTATTTGGGGGTGGGGGATTTAATTTAAAGGGTCGGGGGTGGGTTTTAGGGGGTTTTAATGTGCCGGTTTTTCGATTTTTCGATTTTTTAACGATTTTTCACGATTTTTCACGATATTTTACCCCCCCAAACGGCAACAATACGATTCCCTCCCCCTCCCAGCCGAAATCGATCGTTAAGACGATCGAGGACACGATTCACATCCCTAATATCTGGATGTGTCGATCATTTTAATACATAGAAGGACCTCCTCTTCGTGGAGAGTGCCCACGGTAAGACAAACAGCCACTGTTTGGTGGGTGATGAGCCCTGGAAGGTGTTCTCCTTGGATGGAGGTGATGCGGAGGCTCACCTCTAATGGCTGAAGAGGAATGTTTAGAAGCTTGACAATGTCATCCATAATGAAGCTGCCACTTGCTCCGGTATCGACAAGAGCAGTGGTGGCAAAGGTGTGGGCCTTGATGCCCAGAGAAACGGGAAGCAAGAGTTGAGGGCCAGTAACAGTAGCGCCTAAGCTCGGGACCCTCGCTGGGCTCAGGCGTTGCAGTTTCCCAGATGAACTAGGCAGAACTGTAGACGATGTCCAGAAGTGCCACAGTAAAGGCAAAGACCCTCCTTCCACCATCGGAGATATTCGGTCGGAGACAATCGCCCATGGTTCACCTCCATAGGTTCCACCACAGAAGCGGGTGGTGGTGCTGGAGTCTTAGCTGGAAGACTAGGAATATGTGTTGGATGTGGTGTAGGAGAACAGGGATCTTTTACTTCTAGGTGCCTTTGCCGGAGGTGATGATCAGGTTCTCTAGAGACGTGGGAGTCTCACAGATGGAGAGCTCATCTTTGAGAGCACAGGAGAGTCCATCTAGGAAGATGGCTTGCAGACAATCTTCTTGCCACTCAAGCTCAATGGCCAGAGTCCTAAATTCCACCGTATACTCGGAGAGGGTCCGTGATCCTTGGCGAAGGTGGAGTAGGTTATGGCTGGCTACAGCCTGGCAGCCTGGGTCTCTGAAGGTTTGCTTGAAGAGAGCGATGAATTCAGATAACTTGGAAAGTATTGGATCAGAGTGTTCCCATAAGGGAGAGGCCCATGCAAGAGCCTTCCCTTCCAGGTGAGAAAGGATGAAGGTCATGTTGGTGATTTCCTTCAGGAACAACGAGGGTTGCAGAGCAAATTGCATGAAGCTCTGATTAATGAAGCCACAACAGGAGCGTGGATCCACATTGTATCAAGGAGGTGCAGGAAATGCCAACGATGCTTTGGAAAGCTTGGAGGCCAATAGGTCCACAAGATTGTCCAAAGCTGCATCTTGAGCTGGGAAAGAAGCTCTTCCACCGAAGAAGTCAGCAATTCCAAAGCTTGGGGATGTTGTTTGACTGTGGTGGTCAAACCTGGTAGGGCCCTGGAGGCAGGAGACTGCGCCGAGTCCATGGCCTTGGCAACCTGTTGCGCTCGGGGATGGACCCTTGTCCTGGAGCAGTGGAAAACGGCTCCCTGGTAGGGACCAGGAAGCACCTGTCCCCAAGGGGCGGAGCACTGGAGGAGGCAGAGGCTAGGATGAGCTTCACCACTGAAAGCCCGAGGTCCCCCCGGGTGGAGCCTGTAGGGTCCCGGGCCGCTTGGACATAGGTGGGCCTCGCAGGGTCTCCTGGAGAGATGATAGACAGGCGTGCCCACAGACAGGAGAGGAGCGTGATCAGGTTCAAGACTGGAGGTCAGATGGAGCAAGGAGGACCAGAACAGCGTAGGTGATGACAAGGCAAGGAACAGAGCCAGAATCTGGAGACATGGTCAATCAGGCAGTGGTCAAAATCCGAGGGTCAGTCCGAGGAGTGGTCAACAATACAGGGATCAGGTTCCGGAGGTCAGAGGAGGTCACAGGAAGTCCGAGGTAAGAAGGCAGGCAGCAGGCAGATTAGTCAAGGAGCAAGCTGAGGTCGGAAGGCAGGCAGCAGGCAGGAGAGTCAAGGAGCAAGCCGAGGTCAGTACCCGTGAGACAGTCCGGAGGTACTACCTGGGGAGACGACAGATGAACACAGGAACAAGAGGACACTGGAACGGAAGGATGCAGGAACAAGGCTGGAACAGAAGGACCTTGGAACGAGACTGGAACAAGACTGCAACAAGACTGCAACAAGGCTCATAATGCAGTGACAATCTAGCACAATACTAACCCGATTGCCAAGGCAAGGAAGTGCAGGCAGGGACTTCCTTATATCAGGGAATCAATCGGGGCATGCCGCGGAGCTTGGACCTACCCCTGGCCCTACAAGAGGCTGGGTGGTCTGCATGCGCACGCGCAGGGGCATGGCCAATGCCATGGAAGGTGCCGAACTCCGACATGAGGCCTGGTGCGCAGTGGAAGGCCCGGAGACCGCCACCGCGGGACGCCGGGGCCTGGAAGAGCTCACAGTTGCCTCTCTGGTTCCACAGCAGGTCCTGGGACCTGCTGTGGAACCAGAGAGGTGAGCAGACCCACGCGCGGGCCGGACGCAGACGGGGTGCACAACAGTTCTTACCTGGTCTACCTTCCTAAAACCATAATGTTTATAGCGAGTTTAATTGCTGCGGGATACTGGGTGCTTTGGCAGGCTCACCGCAGACAATAACAAGCGGAAAATCAACAACCTCAAGAACAGGCAAAGCCAGTTCCAAGCCCTCCTAGGGAAGTCCCTGCACTGTAGGCAGAGCGAAGGGCCCCGCAGGGTCGGGGCTTAGACCAGAGCCTGGCACACAGGCGGCCACGGCTCAGGAGATACAGGGAGCGTATCTTCCCCCCATGAACATCCTTGCTAGGCATGCCAGAGGACTATGTGTGATTTGTAGGTATAACCTTAGCTCTTGGGCTATCCTGGAATTATATGAAGAAATCCGAGGGGATCTGGATCCAGTCACTCAAAGATCCCACGCTGTGCAAGGCCTCACCAAACTGTTGGGCACCCTGCATTTCATGGCAAGTGGTTCTTGCTGTTGACATTGCTGCTGTGGAGTTGGGGGCTGGTTGCCTGGCAGAAGAGACCATGGAGTCAGCTTAGGAGATAGTCTTCCCCTTTACATGGGATTTTCTGCTGCTGCTGTTGCTTTCATGGTAAACAGGGACTGTAGGCTTGTACTGACAGCCTCCCTTGAAACTTTCACTAATAGGCATTCTTTTGTAAAATTGCCAGTATCTTTCTTCTACTTATAGCTTTACAAACAATGAATGCATTCTGCCAAACTCTGATCTTCCAAAGTGCCTCCGTACCTCTGATGTTTTGCAGGATCTACTTTCCCCGATTAGGTTGCTTGGGTGCTGCTGCTGGAGCTGGAGTTAAGGGCAGACAGGGAGGAAAAAGCCCACGGGCATCTCTCACGCTCTCCACTATCCACTCTTCCCAGGGAGGGGGTGGGGTGTTCTTTACCCCCAGCAGTATCACTTTCTGTTTTCTGCAGCTGCTCACTAGATGCAAGCATGCTAATAACTAGAATCCCCAAATCCCCTTCAATGTCCTCTGAGTCAGAGAATTTTTCACATGGTTCATTTGAATGAACACATTGTCCAAGTATTTGCTACCAACACTGCTCAGGAAGAATGTGTGTGTGTGTGTGTGTGTGTGTGGGGGGGGGGGGGGGGTTGCTGTGCTGTTTTTGGGTGGCTCCACTCCTAGTGCCTCTGCCCCTCCACTGCTGATGCCACCTTCTGCTACTTCTGCTCCTGCACCATAGGAACAGAGATGAGTGTAGGAGCAAAGAGCAGATGCTCTTCCAGTTTGAGCTTTTTCTTGCTTGGTCCTGCCTCTGATTTCCCCCTTCTAAAGAAATTAGGAAGGAGATAGAGGAACAGCATTTAAACTAGAATACTGGGGAGAGCCAAGAGTTGATCTGGAGCAGATGGTTCAAATTAAGGTAACTTCAAAGGATACTGATGACAGATAGTAAAAGCTGAGCAAGCTCAGGTTGATTTAAATGAAAAGCAAATATGAATGCTTAAAGAGTACCTGAATAATCTGTTAACAATAAACAGGCTGTTATTAGGGATAAAAAAAAACCCCTCTTAAACTTACTTGTCTGCATGGAAACACAGGAAGCCTAAAAAATAAGAATGAAGATTTAATTTGTATGGCACTAAATGAAGATATGGGCATTATAGACATCTCAGCAATCTGTGGAAAAAAGGATAACCAATGAGAGATATTGTAATACCAGGATACAAAACATATCAAAATGTCAGGATATATCGAATGCAGAGTGAGGGTGGCACTACATGTTAAGGATGACATGGAGTCAAGTAGGAAAGAATTAAACTGGAAACAAACAGAGCTCTGGAATCTCTATTGATAGAAGTTCCATGTAAAATTGGGAAAAATATATCAGTAGTAGTAGTATACTATCATCTGCCTAACCTGGATAATGAAGCAGATTGTGAAATGCTGAAGTTGACTAGACAGGCTAATAATTTTGTCAACAGAATAATAATGGGAGATTTCAATTACCTACTATTACTTAGGTAAAAGGGTCATCAGGCCATGCAAGGGTGATATAATTTTTAGATGTCATAAATGACTGTTTCATGGAGCAGCAGATCCTGTAACTAACTGACAAAAGGGGGAATTACTTTAGATGTGTTTAAACGTAGTTCCCCCTCTTGCTAGACTTTGTGCAAGGGGCAGGGGCTGCTTGGAAACAGTGATCATAATGCAATCTAATTGGATAAAATCACCAAAGGGTGAATACTAAGTAAAAGTACTGCAGTAGCATTCAAATCAGAAAGGGATACTATGATGAAATAGAAAAAAACTTATTCAGGAAGAAACTAAAAGGGGCAATTGCAAGGATTAAAAATCTGCATGAGGCATGGAGATTGTTTAAGAATGGGCTCACCCCTACTTTGATAATATGTTTTTAGATTTTTTTAAGAATACTATCTTGGAAGCCCAGTTAAAATGTATTCCGTGAGTAAAAAAAAAAAAAAAAAAAAAGTCCAAGAAAGACCAAATGACTGCCAGCATGGGTAAATGGTGAGATAAAAAAAAGGCAACCTTCAAAATGGAAAACAAGCCCAAATGAGGAGAGTGGGAAAGAGCTGGCAAGGTAGTTGTAAAATATTAATAAGACTGGCTTAAAAAAATAGATTTGAAGCTTGCCACACAGGCAAAAATGAATAATAAAAACGTTTTCAAGTAGGTAAAAATCAAGTAGCCTGCATGAGAGTTAGTTCCACCACTAGATCAGTGTTTCTCAGCCCTTCCCTGGAGGCACACCTAACCAATTGGATTTTCAGGATTGCCACACAAATATACAGGAGACAGATTTGCATACTTTGCAGACCCAGTGAATACAAATCTATCTCAGGAATATTCATTGCTGCAATTCTGAAAACCCAATTGAGAATGGTTGGGAAACATTGCGCTAGATGCCCAGGTGATAAAAGGGGTGGTCAGACAGAGTGACTGCATGATTTACTGATGTTTGGCTTGTTCCTCAGAGAGCCGATATCTGGTACCTGTATGGGACAGCAAACTCTGTAAGGCCCCCCTCCAAACATAGATTTTTTTAACGACTTAATACTTCGAGATGTTTTTCTTATATTACCTATTTTTTTCTCCTTACTTCAACATCAGAGGTACATGTTTTACACATCTGGATAAAGACAAATAAATGCAAAATACATCTGTCCAAATCATAAATAGGACCTGGAAATTATAGCAGCCTTTATGTATTTGAAAATTAAAACCCAGGGAACAGAGCCCTTAGAATAACAATTTCCTGATGAAGGGAGTACTAGCTACAAATAGCTAGCCAAGAAATGTATTTAATCCAATAAGAAGGAATACAGTATATGATGATAAAAATACTGTGGTGAATATGTGCCTATCTTTGATTTTTCTTTGGGGAAAAAGTGAATATTCCTAAATAAGTTCTACATCAATCTTATTAACCACAGTCTCACATCACTTGGGGTTTTTTTGAAAAAAAAAAAAAGTCTTAGATTTGACTAGACTCCAGAAAACGGGCACTATTCTATTAATGTACAGTCAAAAGTCAAGTGAAAGTTTTGTGCATGAGTCTGAGAGGCATAGCAAGAGCACGTTGAAGCGTTTGATTCTTCAAATGGTTAGGAGCATTATTTTTATTTGGCTATATCTCAACTGTAAGGATTCATGAACTTTTTGAAATTGTCCAAAGAATTCAGTCTCTAAATAAGTTTTATTATATTATTGGTGTTTGCTTTGGTCAAACGATGTCAGGACAAGAGAGTTTCTATCTATTCTAAAATCGCATTTCGTTTCTTTGGTAAATGGTTAAAGTAATTGTACCTTTTTAGCTTGCTCCTCCATTGAGAGATTTTCTTAGGAGGCAGCATAATAATGTTTTAACAGTCATGTAATGGTTTGCTTAAGGAGTTCCACATAGGTGCAGATTTCAGAATTGCTTCGCACAAGTCGATACAAGCGTTAGACCTCCGCAACCCAAGCCCCTTCCAGATGTTCCCGGTAAGTACTGCGAGGCGGATCCGATGAAAATGTAGCATTAGTTTGTGGTGCAGAACTAAAGGGTGGTTAAACAGTGTCATTCTTGAAAAGCCAATAAAATAGTGCTGTCATATTTCTGATGACGAGGGGCAGGCGTGTTTCCTCTTTATTTCCCTCTTCTGAATTGTTTACCCTGTTTAACCTGCTACTGCTGCTTTAATGTGACCCTAACTAAGCCTGAGCAACTAAGGCGATCTCAGTATCATACCTCGGATATAGAGATTTAGAGAACACATCACACGGTCTGTGGGATCATGTGGCTGCACCGATGTGCATAAAATATCACCCCCCAATGTGTTGCTTTAAGCTTCACATTACACGATTATGTGTACATGTTTTTTTGTGGACAAGACCGTGTAGTGCACCTTACATTAAACATTTCTGACCATCCTGCCCACGGCTGCTAAAACGCAAGGAAAAAGCTGCAAACGATCCCTGCTTATTTCCCGATGCATTGTCGGTTCGCAGGACACAGGAGGAGGAGGAGGAGAAGGGGCGAGCAGCAGGAAGCCGTGGCGATAAATCCCTGAGCTCCTGCACGGAACATTTGCAATGGTAGCCGAAGCGCGGAGAAGTGCGGCTGACGTCCTGCTGCGGGCGGTGTCTCTGGGGCTGCCGCCAGGTTAAGGGAGGCTGAGGAGGTTCCGCACGGACGGCGGCTTCCCTGCTTGGAGGTTCACCCGCCCGGCGCTAGGACCCGGGAGGAGCCGGGGGGCTGAAAGTGAGAAGGAGAAGCGCCCGGGAGCAGCCTGAGCACCGTACTTGGGATTTTTTCTCCCACCGAAGAGGGGCTGTATATAAGGGCGAGCGCAGCCTCTCTCTAACGCATAGATTCGCAGTCCCTCCTAACTTTTGTTTTTTCTTTTCTTTTTCTTTCTTCCTTATCTTTTTTTTTTTTTTGCGTGCCTAACAGCTCGGACTGTCTGCTACGGGGAGCAAAGCAACCGCTGGGCAAGTCTCCGAGGATCGTGCACCGGAGACAGAAGGGTTATGGGGCTGCCAGCGTCTCCCCCTTCCAGCGCTAACTTCAAGAAGTAGACGAGAAGCCTTGAGGAAAAAAAAAAAAGAGCTGGAGTTGATGCAGATTTACTTTTTTTTTTTTTAATTGCAAAGCGCTGAAAAAATCTCCCAGGTAAAAAAAAAAAAAAAAAATCACTGGATTAACTCTTTCTGCTGTACCTAGCGAAGGGCTTCACCGGATAACCCTGCACAAATGAGATAAATAAACAAAAGAACTTGAGTTCTAAATGAAAAGAGGCTACAGCGAGTCCGGATAAATTCCAGAGTTTGCATCTTATTGGAAATCTTTTTTTTATGTTAAGCCCGAGGTGTTGGGGGATCCTCAGCAATGCCCGATGGTCGTTTCAGTCAAAGCTGCTCCAGCAGAGAGACGTTAAAGCCCGGTAGGTGAGGCATTCGCTCCACGATGGGCTCCTCCCGGGACCGGCCAGCGTGCAAAGCGAGCGAGTCCCACGCCCTGCACGGGAGAGCCTGCTTTCTCGCTCGATCCCCCTCTTCTGTCGTTTCACGAGGATGAGTTGGCCACCTTGTGAAACAAGCGGCTAGGGGGGGGGGGTTGCATCCCAACGACGTTCAGCCCGGGGGACCGCCCTGCAAAAGTTCAGGCGTTTGTGCCGGGCTTACGGGATCGGGCAGATCGGAGCCACGGGCGACCCCGAAGGACTCTAAACTGCGAGAGGGGTAAGTTAAACCCGAAGCGTTTCCATTGATTGCAGCCTTTTTTTTTTTTTGCTTTTGCTCAATGAGTGTCCGACGGCCCGAGTGATGGAGCAGCAAACTGGCTGTCCCCCAGCAGCTGACAGCCTGAATGTCTTTCAGACCAATGACTCTTACCAGGACAGAAACTGTAGCCACTATTCAGACGCCCCCGGGCTCTCCTCCTGGCAGATAATCCTGACCATCGTCCTGGCTCTTATCACCCTGGCCACTGTACTGTCCAACGCCTTTGTCATTGCCACAGTCTATCAGACCAGAAAGCTGCACACGCCCGCCAATTACCTTATAGCCTCCCTGGCTTTCACCGACCTTTTAGTGTCCATCCTGGTAATGCCCATCAGCACCATGTCCACAGTGACCGGCAAGTGGACTTTAGGCCAGGTGGT
The DNA here is from genome assembly GCF_901001135.1 of Rhinatrema bivittatum. Lineage (NCBI taxonomy): Eukaryota > Metazoa > Chordata > Amphibia > Gymnophiona > Rhinatrematidae > Rhinatrema > Rhinatrema bivittatum. Next base: position 379,891,090 of record NC_042617.1, read on the forward strand.
CTGTGATGTGTGGCTGTCGTCGGATATCACTTGTTGCAGCGCGTCCATCCTCCACCTGTGTGCCATAGCGTTGGACAGATACTGGGCGATCACGGACGCGGTCGAATATGCCAAGAAAAGGACTCCCAAGAGGGCGGCGGTGATGATCGTGCTGGTGTGGGTCTTCTCCATCTCCATCTCCATGCCCCCCTTCTTTTGGCGGCAGGCAAAAGTCGAGGGCGAGCTGTCCGTCTGCGAGGTGAACACGGACCACATCCTGTACACGATTTACTCCACGGTGGGCGCGTTTTACTTCCCCACCTTACTTCTCATCGCGCTGTACGGAAGGATCTACGTGGAGGCCCGGTCCAGGATCCTGAAGCAGTCGCCGAAGAAGACGGGGAAGAGGTTGACCAGGGCGCACTTGATCACCGACTCGCCGGGCTCGTCCTCTGTGTCCTCCGTGAACTCCAAGACGCCAGACATGGCCGGCGAGACGGGCTCTCCGGTCTACTTGAATCAGGTCAAAGTGAAAGTGTCGGATGCCCTTTTGGAGAAGAAGAAGATCATGGCTGCCAGGGAGCGCAAAGCCACCAAGACTTTGGGGATTATCCTAGGAGCCTTCATTGTCTGTTGGTTGCCCTTCTTCATCATCACCCTGGTGCTTCCTATTTGCAAGGAATCCTGCTGGTTCCACGCCTCCATTTTTGACTTTTTCACGTGGCTAGGATATCTCAACTCTTTAATTAACCCAATAATCTATACTATGTCAAACGAGGACTTCAAACAAGCTTTTCATAAACTGATTCGGTTTAGATGCACATGCTGAGTTTTGACTGCTGTGTTCTATAAAGCTCCTTGAATGCACTTATGTTGGGGGTCTAGCTCTACAGGTAGGTGCATTCTTCTTACGGTGTTCCCAGCTGTTCGGGTGTGGAGAGCCCAGTTCGAGATTTCTCCCAAGAGAGACCAAAGGCCCAACGCTAGCGGTGTGTATAGATGGGGGGGTGTACATTATATAGGGTTCCTGCCATATATATATATATATACCATGTTAAATAATAACTCTGCTGCACTGCAATCGTTAAGAGTGTCCTACATGAGCAGGCGCGCCTTGTGGATTTATGTCATAAAATCAGTAGCAGAGCAAATCCAGGATCTGGAGAGAGAGCTCTGGGCAAGGAGACTTTTACTTTTTGGACAGATTAAACTGCAGATATTGACGGGAAGGGAGCTAAGTTGTTTAGGTGACTTGCTATAGACATGTTTGCGTAGGGAATCTTAAAGGGAAAGGCATTGCAGGGCTCCAGTACGTCCTGCGTGTGTAAAACTGAAGGTTCAGGGAACTGCAGGGACTTTTATAGCTTGAAAGGTTCCCTGTGCTAAAAGTTTTGATTGGACAGAGCAAAAAAAAAAAAAAAGGGGGGAAAAAAAAGTTTTAGAAGCGCTTGCATCAGTGTAATGAATCATAAATCGTATGTTTGTTTTCGTGTTTGAAACTAAAAAGTAACTTCCGAGAACAGCCATCTAGGAGGGCGTGTGTGTTTACTGGAGGTGTCTGATCATTTCTCCGCAGCGGTGCAGCGGTTGTCAAACGGTGTCTTACCAGGGAAACGACGCGTGTGTAGATAGGTGCAGGGGCCAAAGCTGATTGTTGTTTTTTTTTTCTTTTTAATTTTAAACTCAGGGTTGCTGTAGGGTAATACCTATTGGTTGGTAGTTAATGGAGCTCATGATATGTAAATGACAGCGAGCTGCACACATTAATGCAGCTATTGGTATCAATTAGCGTTGAATTAGTCGGACCCTATGAGAAGTGCTGACATTATCTCAGTTCTACATTACTTATGTGAATCTGAGCATTGGAGAAAAAAAAAAAAAAAGAAACCCTTAAAAGCCCAGCTGCAGGACATCACGCATGCGGCTCACTACCATCATTTCCCTCTGACATTAAAGCTGGGTGGTATTAAAGGCCATGTGAACTGCCATGGTTCAAGGAAGTTGTCTTTTATTCCTTCCCACGGTCCATCCTGTTCATTCCACTACCGCTTGCTTCCAGACCAGTACACACTGAAGGTGGACCGGAGGGTTTTTTTTTTTTTTTTTTACACAAGCAACATGTCACAATTCACATTCCCCGCCATTTTTTACCCCTCTTGTTGTTCATTGTTCTCAATCCCCTTTGCTCCACCCGACTAAATTCCTAGAAATGATGAATATGGATCCTCTACACAGTATGAAAAAAAACAAAACAGAAAACTTTATAAATATTTAAGCAGCAGTAGGATTCTTGAGTCCACATATTCATATATGTGGTCTAAATGCAGAAGCAGAATTCAGATCTAAAGAGGTCTGAATAGATATGCAAGTTTTATTATAATCACACCTGTTGTTTTCTTTTTCTTTTTTTTTTAATCTGCTAAATTCACCTATAATTTAGGCATCACCCTATTATCCGTATAGCACGAATACCACACACACACACTGCGTTTTAGTTTATGCTGTCTGAGGTTTTCCTTGGGATCTGCAGAGGGATGACCCAAGATTTATTTAGAACCACAGTGGTAAGGGAAGATGAGGAGAAGGCTACAAAGATTTCACATGTTTCTTGAGCTGCTAATTTCAATAAAAATCAGAACAACAAAGGGGAATAATATTTTTGTAATCAGTTTAACTGCAAATGGAATTATTTGTTTTGTTTAACTATTTAAAATTCAAAGAATAAAGGAAGAAGACAGCAACATTCAATAATTCTTTACTCAAATATTTCACTTTTCAAGTTAAGAACCCATGACCTTTCTATGGCACTAGTATATTTTGTTAAAAAAAAAAAAAAAAGCTGGCCTGGTGGCTCACTTGGCAAATGCTGTGCACTGCCATGCAGAAAATCCCAGGTTTGATGCCTTGGTTGGGACGGGCTGGGGATGCTATGGAGACAGTATTCCCAGCTCCTGGGGGAGGGTGTAATGGTCCTTGCTTAAGGGTGACACCTAGTGGCTGGATTCCAGTTTCATGCTGAATGGCCTTTGGGAAAGCCCCCCAAGCCCCCCAAGCTACTGCTTTAATGGCTTGACAAAATCACAAAGTAGGAGGAGGAGAGGAATCCTTGGCTAGTTGCAAATAAAAGCTCATGGCACCAGTCCTGGTTCGGACTGAGCCGGAAGTAGAAAGGAGCTAGAGGAAATTGCTTTAAAAAGTTAATGATGACCAGAAGCCGTCATGCCACTCTAATCTTTTTAAATTCTACAAACAGAAAGAGGAAGGGGAGGGGTCTTTGTAAATCAGACCCTTGGGTCAGAAATCATAGTGTTCCTATGGCAAAACATCTAGGGGCCAATTTAGAAAAGATCTAGGTGCCTAATTTAAGAAGTTAGGTACTTAGAGCTTCCTAAATGAAGACTTTCCCTTCCTGAACACCTACATTTAGGCACTCATTTTCACTAGGCACTTACATTTAGTGCATAGATTGTGGGCATGGCTCGGTGGGAGTCAGGTTGGGGGAAGTAAGTTAGATGCCTATTCACTGATTTTCAGGACAAGGCACCTAATTTAGGTATCTAAGTTAAGATGGAAAAATAGCAGGACTCAGTTTTAGGTGACTAAAGTTAGGTTTGTTTGTTGTTTTGTTTTTAAGTACAAAACATAAGCACCCTACTTTAGCTGACAATTTGGCTAACTTTAGGCACCAGAAACTGAGTTGCCTAGGTCAGATGCTCAGCTTTCTTTGAATATTGGCATCCTATTTACTAGGCGAAAAAAGGGATCTGAGGATTGGTTTCAGAGTAGGGATCTTAAGAGAGACTGGGCAGCAATTCTATAGCTGAATTTTGGGTGTCTTGGGTTAGCTTAGCCTATGATCATAAACCAAAAATGAAAATCCTTAACCATGAGTATCAATAGAGGCAGTCAAAAGGAAAATTTAAACTTGAAAGTGAACGTCCTGTTTTAACAAAATAAAGGTTCTTCTGTTTTATGACTACTGTCTGCCAAAATGCTTTTTGAAAATAAGAACCAGTTTTATCCAAATTGAATAATATCTATTTTGTAGAACATAGAGTATACAATCTCTATATTTTTTTTCTTCAGAGACACTTTTATGTAAAATAATCTGAAGAATTCATTTTTTGACGCTTCCTCAATAATTCTATGAATGTTTTCCTTTTTGTCTACAGAATCAAGTCGATATTGTAAAGAATCACTGCCTGAAACTCCCCAACCAGAGTTGTCAGACTCATGAATGCTACTGAGCAAAAACATCAATACATACTGCCACCCTACTGTTCAGCCCTGCATTTCACAGTAATGACTATTACCATGACGTTCCTCAAATATTCACTCATATCAGATGCAAAGAGGGCAACTTCAAATCAATGCTTAGAATTGACATCTGGATTGTAGAAAACTAAGTCTTTCCATTGGTTTAATTTGCAATCCCGCCGTGACCGTTGGTTTTCTTTTTTATGTTTTCTCCCATGTGAAACTTTCAAATACACATTGTAGGGGTGTGCACTAAAGCACATGCAGTTGTGTTTGTGTTACTAGGATGTGTGTTTTTATATGTAGACTTGTAATTCCTTTTAGTAGGAAACATGACTGATTTTCCATGATGAGTATAGGGAGAGCATCTAAACTTTAGGAAGAAATGCCAGCTCATTCAAGGGTATAAAATGCAACTTCCTTTTGGTTAGCTGAGTAGAGATGGAAAGTAGGAGTGTGGAAAAAGCCAGATTTGTATTTCAGAATGAAAGTGCAGGCATATACTGTAGTGATAATGTTTTTAAAAGTTAGTAAATTGTATTGCATGTGAATCTAAAGAGTGTGGTATGTAATGATCTATGTAGCACATCATTCCTCTTTTTTTTTTTTATTTGCATCAGTTTTATTTATAAATGAAATTTGTTTTTACTTTGAAGGAAAGAATGAAGGGAAAGAAACCATGTCCTTTTGTTCTTGCCAAATTAAATTTAAAGTATTGGCTTTTTGACAACATTAGCTGCACACCCCTACTGCACTGAGCTCCTAGACTACATAAGTTTATGATTGACTGAAATACTACCTATACTGTCTTGTGTTGTACATTGTCAAAAGTTAAAACAGCTTGCTCTTTTAGAACAGCCATATCACCTACAAAATAAATGCCTAGAGAGCTGAATAAACTGATGTCAGACATAAATGAAATGTTGCTCTGATTTAATTCTCTTTGATATGTGTTTGAATTATTTCCTTTTGTTAAAAAAAACAAACCAAAAACAAACCCCAAGTAAACTCTGGTCCAGTATGGTCATTATAAATCAGAATACAAGAATTTGGGAGTAACTGCTAAGGTAGAACAATTCATGTTCTGGTTATCAAAAATATATGTATATATATATATATATATATATATATATATATATATTTATATACAGTATGTGTATTTCTGCAAGTAAAAGGCAATCCCAAAGAATATTAAATTGAAAAACATAAAGAAAACCACATTTACTGTGATCTTAACAGAATCTTGAAGCATTTACATTACTTGTAATACAACTTAATGGGTTAACTTGATTTTTTTTTTCAATATTGGACTTAAAGATGATTTGATGCATCACTTGAAAAAAATGATTGATGATGGCTACAATTGCCACCTGCTCTAGTTTTAGCAGAAATATTCAATCTGCCTTTACTTATGCATTTCATGTCTCCCTTCTACACAATCTCAAGTAAATCTAGGTGAGAATGAAACTAATAAAACCACAGCCTAGCAATGCAATGGCAATAAGCACAAAGCAGTAACAACTGTAATAAGTCCATGCACTGCATCACCTAAGAATGGGATGCCTTTCCAGGGTTATTAGGTTTGAAGGGATGTCAAGATGGATGTATTAGAAATCTGCAATGCAGTACAAGCTGTTTCTGAAGGGTTAAAGACCATTTCCCTACTGCTACAGAATTAACTAAACAGTGGAGGACAGCTAAATCTGAACATTTGCTAATAAAAGCATACTTGTTTTTGCATAAGAATTCCTGACTTGGATGTGACTTAGTTAATAGAAATATAACAGACATGGATATCTGGGTTTCAGTTAGATTTTAATCTCTGGAAATAAAAAAAAAATTAATATAACTCGATTTGGTAGTAGGGTCATGTTTCTTTAAGTCAAAATAGTAAGGCCTCAGATTTTATGGATACAAAAACAATATCTGAGGATCAGTTACTTTCATCCTTTCATTTTTGGAAGTATTGGAAAAAGTTATCTTCTAATTAAGGTCAGACCTGACAAGCAAATATGTGGCTCAGTGTTGCTTCTACAGCAAAACTGGGGGCTATATCAAATACTACCTTCTTGAAACCATACTATAATGCTGAACAAATTTGAAAACATGGAAATTGATGCACTAATTATTTATGAAAATTAAAAACGGAATGAATAGTTAATCCAACAGGTCATGAGGGCTACAGGCCCCTTAGTTTTCCTTGTATAAAGAATAATGCATTTCCATGTGCAAGACTGAAATGCCAAGCTTTCTTTCATTTGCACTATGACAACATTGTGCTGCTTTGTATCAGTCATGTTCCCACATATATAATGTTCCCAAACTGACACAGCTTACCAAACCCTTTTTCATTTGCGAGGTTGGAAAAATGTAGTTTTCTTGAATCTGTCCCCCATCACCCCTCTCCAATAAACGACTTTAAGAACAATACAGTGTTGGAGAATTTTCTTTCATTTTTCTTCATAACAACACCCTGCCTTTTTTTTTTTTTAATTTTTGTAATGGGAGGTTGAGTCATGGCTAAGTTCACTGGTCATAGTAGCCGTGACTAATTTTTAGTAGCTTATAAGGCTACTGTGGATAGATCTGTAAAACGTACCCTTGAAAGTAAGAGTGTCAAATGATCATTAGCATTGATATACCTGTCACCTGCTCCCTGATTAACAACACCCTATTCTTCACCACAGTCACATTGCAAGTCCCATGGATATCTTGCCTCCAGAAGACATTGCATATAACAGTGATTTGCAGGAAACAATGATCTGCATTATTCCTTGAGGTACCATGTTGCCTTTCACTTGCAATACCTTTGAGAATAATCCTAAAATGAGAAGGATAAAGATATCTTTTACATTTTCTAGGACTTGTAAAACAACAGTGGTGCAGAGTTCCAGCAGCTGTAGTGGTCTGGAGAAAACTTGATTCTTTGCAAGCTGTGCTATCTTCTATTGGACCAACAGAAAAGTTAACCAAAATGCTGATGCTTAAGAGTTTTCAAGATCACGTAGAATGGCATAGCTCTAATTTTTTTTTTTTTTTTGCAACCCCCCAAATAATTATTTTCATGGTTCAGAAATGCTGCATGCAGTAGTGTAACAGGAAGAGGTAAACTTAGCATAGGCACCAGGTCTTAAGAATTAAACATTCTTGATCATGAGAATGTATACCAAATGCATAATAAAAAGATCTGGAATGTTTTTCACACTTCTGAGTTTACTATTGATGAGATCAATCTTGCACATTGGCTGTAGGTTTAGCGTTACACTGTTATTAAACACAAATATTTGCCATGGAAAGTACGCGTAACCAAGCTGGTTGATTTGCACATCATTTCTTTTTGATTTGGATAGCACCGAACAGAACTATTGAAGATAGATTACTAAATGCTGTTTGTATTATGGGCATAGTATATATGTCATAGATAAAACAGAACCATAGTTTGTTTCAGATTGACCAAGACATTACAAGAAAGGAATTCAGTTTCTAAAAAAATAAAAGTGTAATTTTGTATTAGAGCAATGTACTAAAATAACATAGTAATATAGCAACATTATAAATGCAGCAGAAAAATGTCAAAATGGCCCATCAGTCTGCCCAGAAAAGATTTTAGGATTGTAATTGTCACTCTGTGCAGGTTACCCCCATGCTATTCCTGGAAGCACAGTAAAATCATTTCAATGCAGCTTTGGAGTGATGACTGAATTAGTTCTTACAATGATTATTCAAAATCCAAATTTCATAAGTTTCCCAGCACAGGTCTGAAGAGGTAATCTTCCGACTATCTTGTACATCACATTAAGTCAAATATTGACTGCAGAGTGTGGCATAGATACTGGTAATGAAGTGCACAGCTTAATGCATGTGGCTTGCCCATATTGCAGTATTTCCATTTTTTAATCATTCTAAACTGATAGCTTTGGGTACTATGCTATTTCCTATGTGGTAAATCCTTTCCTTTTTTGAGGTTCTTGAATTTGGGAGCTCCGGGGAAGCAGCATTTAATGTTCTTTAGAGCAGTGTCTCAATGTTTTCCACACCAGAGACAGGCAGGCTATCTTCCTTAAATTCTATGGATCGGTTGCAGTGCTGCTGAGAGTGAGGGGCGCAGAAAACTACAGAGTGTGGGGGAAAGGATATATCCCCTCCTCCACCCGATATTTGATCTTATTGGTCAGCCCTGTAGCTTGCCTGTGTCATTTTAAAGCAGGTAACTTAGCTAGTTTAATGACACTTGTTTTAAAAAAAAAAAAAATTGCTTTTATTTAAAAAAAAAAAAAAAAAAATATTCCCTTTCTCTCCCTTCTCCTTGCCAGGAAGAAACACTACTACTACAATGAATACTCCTACCCTCTGAATTTTGTTTTTCCACTCGGGGCTGGGCCCGAGGCACAATGTCTGGGAGGGGAGAAACTACGGCTGAATATTAATGAGCTTACCTGAAAGTGAGTCAGTGTCTGCTCCACTCTCAGGCCCCACAATGGTCTCCTCTCCTCTTGGCTTCTATAGAGGAATTGGAGACTGAGAGCAGAGGAAACACTGACCCAGTCTCACGTCAGCTCTTTAACATTCATCCGCAGGGCAGGACGGGTGAAACGTTAGAAAAAATGGTCTCTGCTGGCTGCGTGTGCAGCCCCAGGGCAAGTCTCGCTTTCACTTCATCCTCCTGCAATGACCGTCACACGGACTGGAATAAACACTGCCCGGGTCTGGGGCCGGTCCATTGACCAGTGGTTGAGAAACACTTCTTTAGAGAGTGGTTAAATCCGGCCTGGCTTAGGTGGCCTGGGAAGTGACTCTGGGAGGAATTAAGTCAAGAAGTCATTGTCGTTTTAGAACAGGTACAGCAGGGGTTTGAAGCTGCAATACTCAAGGGGGCCACAAAATCAGCCTGGATTTTAGATTATCCCTAATGAATATACATGAAATATATTTGCATGTACTGCATCAATTGTACACATGTATGTCTCATGCATATTCATTAGGGATAAGCTAAAAACCGGTCCCATCTGTAGTCCGCATTCTTCAAGGACTGCAGTTAGTCATTTCTGTGGTACATGGTATGGGAGGAAATGATAAGGGCAGATGAGGAGTTAGCTTAGCAGAGCAATATCCAGAGGACTGTGCTCCGTATTACCAAAATGGGACCATTTGTGATCTTCTCTTCCCACATGATATGAGACCAAAGGTTTTCCCTATCCTATTTCCCACACCCTAATGCAAAGAGAAAGTGGCAGAACCTGGTGAAAATATGCCTTGATATAGCTTCTTTGATCAGGAGAGTCATGGGTACAGGAAGAGGGGAAAAGGGAAGAATCTACAATATAAATGGGCTCTGACCAACGGCCCGCAAATGCGCAGTAGAGAGCAGCTCTACCGCGCATGCGCAGAACAGAGAGCTCTGACCGATGTGCCGTGCATCTCTCTCTCCATGGAGACGGGAACCGGCGTGAGTTCTTCTCTTCATGTAGATGAGAACCGGCGCGAGTTCAGTGCGCGGACAAGGAGTATTGGGGGGAGGGGGAAGGGAGTCGGGATGGCAGGAACGTCAAGAGCTCTGACAGACGTGCGTGCTGCAGGTGAAAGAGTGAGTCACATAGCGTAGTGACTGAGAGGGGACGGGAGGGGATAAGAGTGAGAGTGAGGGATGGGATTGTGAGAGGGTGGGGAGTGACTAAGAAGGGAAGGGGAGGAGTAGGAGTGAGAGTGAGGGGGGAGGTGAGAGTGGAGGGAGGCAATGGGAGAAAGAGGGTGAGTAAGACTGAGGGAAGGGAATTTGAGTGGGAGCAGGGGAGGGAAGGGAGGTGAGTGGAGGAAGAGGGGAGAGTGACCGAGGGGGAGGAGGATAAGAGACTGAGGTGAATGAGTGAGGGGAAGGGGGAGTGAGGGAGAAGAAGTGTAGAAGAGTGCCGTTTCCGAAAAATGAACCGAAAACAACATTTTTAATGTAGCCTTTTGTTACGGGCTTAACAGCTTGTGATACAATATAGGCAGTGATTGTATCTTTCAAACAACTCTACGTGGCAGCATACACACGCATGTATGGCTGTGCAGAGATCTATCTTAGTATTTATTAATAGCCTGTGTGCATCAGATACATGCATATAATAAAATACATGTTACTCTACCCTGCAACATACGTGCTTATGCATGCTTATGCGTTAAAAGTAAGCATTTTTCCTAACACTTTTAAAAATATAGGTGGGTATATTTTGTATACAAAAATAAAGTAGGACATGCGTGAATAAAATCCAGTTTCATGTGGAAAGCAGTATATTTTATAATATGTGCACATAATTGAAAATACCAGTTTTCTAATTCCTTTACCAGTTCGTCCAGGTCATCGAGACCCTCCTGATTCTTCAGCCTGAACTCCCCCCCCCCCCCCCCCCCCAAGTTCACCTAGACCTCCTACCTGGCTATTAGTACACAATAAACAAGTCCCATATCAATTCTGCAAGATTAATAGCAGGTGCAAAATGATAGGAGTAAGTTGCCAAATGTACGCACATAAATGTTGATCCCACCCTGGAACACATCTGGACCACCTCCTTTTTTCCAGGTGTATATGTGTGCATGAAACATAAAGTACTTCCAAACTTTCAAAGTTTTTAAAATAGTGATTATGCGAGTAATGTTTAGCCACGGAGCTCTGAAAATTAACTCCACTATGTACTAAGCATTTTTCCCATAGACACAATATGGAAGCAGTCCTGTAGCATAGAGACATGATCTGTTATAATGTTGGCATGTCTGGGTCTGCAGTTGATGAAAGAGCTTTTCATCTTCCAAAGCTTTCAAGATGCTGACAAGTCATCTGACAATTTAGGTGACATCTTTCCAAAACAAGGTGCCTTTATTTTTGAAGGGTCAAGATACCAAAATTATATTTGATATATTAAAGGCAACAACTGGGGGAGAATCCACCCCCCCCCAAATAGTATCTGTTGTAAAATCAAATATGTTACTGAAAAAAAAAAAGATATTGGGAATGATCTGAATGAAGATAATCATAGACACAACCATTACTGCCCTGCATTCCACAAAATTACTTACATGCCGTTGATTCACCTATGACCACCCTCAACTTTAATATATTTACTCCTTCCTGATGCAGGACCAATTCTAGGTTGGCGTGCTGCCTGCTGCTGGTTTGTGGTTCTCATTTATGTTAATCAGCATGATATGACTCTAAAATGCTTCTCTAACTTGAGAAAATATTAGGAAATCGTGATCTATCAAACCCTCATCTTTTTCTTTATCCCTAAAAAGATCTGGATTTTTTTTATTGTGCTTCCCTTTATAATGTTTTTTGTTGTTGTTGTTTTTAATTAAATCTAGTGTTCCCTAAGATCATGGATCCTTTTCCTCTCTCTTTCCATTTTTTCCTTTTCATTCTCCCAGATTCTCTATCGTATGTAACAAACTAGGATAAAGTACATTTAAATATATATTGTTGATTTTTTCCAGCTAATTTGTGGACTTCTTTTGCCGCAGTTCAATAATTTATCCTCCAAAATGTAATTGCGGCTGATGTCTCTGTTACCAGTTCAGTTCTGAGATTCAAGTCCCTAGTTCCTGCTGAAAAAGCATGCTTTCCATTTTAATTTCTTCAGGTTTCTGGCCCACAGGAAGGATCTGACTGCAGGGCCAATGTTTCCATTTGACAAAATAGGCAGATACCTGGAGCGCCAATCCTCAGGGGGGGCAGCAAACCTGCGAGAGTGAGCCCAGGCTGCTGGTGGTGGCTGTAAAAAGGAGGGGAGAGGCCTGGCAGGACTGCCGGCAGAGCCCATCTGTTAGTATCTTGAGGAAAGAGGGAAGGCACCTCCGAAGATAGAGGCACAAGGCTGTCAGGTTCGCCTAAGGCACCTTAGACCCTTGCACTGACCCTGCCTGACTGGGAGAGATGGTGAAGGCTCAAGGAAGAGAAGGAGGAGGGGACATTATATGTTCTACTGAGGTGCATCCATTTTTATATGATATTATTGGCCCAAATTTTGAAATTGTCTATGGAACACCCTATGTGTGCATAGGTGTAGGCCCAATGAGATGTTTGTGAGTATTTCACACATTTTGTGGTGGGAGCTGCACAGTTTATAAATGACCATGCATTTCTGCCCTGAAAGTAGATGCAAATGTTGCAGTATGCAGGAATATTTGTAATGCAGGAACACACATACTTTCTCTACCTGTCTCATAAAAAATAAATGTATAAAATTTACCTGCATTATAATTCTAAAAATGTCATTGGAATAGCCCATAATTAAAGTCAGAGGTATTGCATGTATTCTACTTCTGAAAATACCTGCATAAGTACATGGAATCACCTATTTACCGATACCTCCACCAGTTCACCCAGACCTTCATTGGTTCACCTAGATCCTCCAGTACTTCACACTGAACCCCCCCAAATTCACTTAGTCCTCCCACATAAAAACTATAGATAAAAGTCAAGTGCAATATGAATTGCGCAAGGCAATCAGCAGATGTATACAGAACTGCAAACTGCCTCTTCTTTTCCCTGTTCACATTTACACATGACACTATAAGTACGCTCATGCTCTCGAGATTTTTAAAATTGCATAAACATGCGCACATGCTACTTATGTGCATATATGCTAATTTTATGCACGCAAGCCCCACATAACTTTCAAAAATTACCTCCAATAAATTGTTGACCTGAACATAACCAGGTCATCTGACATTCCTTTTTTACAGCTGTGGTTCTTTGGTATTTTATAATTTTCCTGTCTTTTCTTCTCACTACAACACTACCCCTAGCGATTAGAGCAGCTGGCTATATTTGCTTGGGGGAGGTGGGGGTTAAGAAGAAAAGAAAAGACAGGAAAATTAAGAAACCAGGGAGACCAGCGTTCAAATCCCATGGATTTTCCTTGTGACCTTGGGTAAGTCACCTTACCTTCCATTGCCTCAGGTACAAAACTTAGATTGTGAGCCCTCTGGGGACAGAGAAATAACTACGGTACCTGAATGCAATCTGCTCTGAAGTGCCAAAAAGCAGAATATAAAAATCAAATAAATATATTAAAAGATACATTATAATAATTACACAATATCTTTTTATGATCACAGTAAGACATACAAGGGTATACTCCATAGTGAGATAATGACATTTGCACTTTTTGAATGGTTGAAAGACCCAAGCTGTGCCTATATACTGTATATAAGTTCTCAACAGCAAATGACTTCCTGTCGTGACTTATTGCTTAAATAAGCAGCACAAACCCGCTGCACATAGTCAACAATTAGAATTCACTAATAATTTATCTCAGCAAAAACCATAAAACAGACATTTTTAATATCCCCCTTGCCCATTTGTAACTTGCTAGCAGAAGTCTGTGTGCCAAATTTAAGCCCTGGGCAAAAGTCCCACAATACTTTGTGCTTTTGCAGGGTTTTATTGTTTGTGTTTGTTGTTGTTGTTTTTGTACTTCTTTTTGTTTTACCTTTTTTGGAAAATTGTAGCTGAAGGCTAAAGATGTGCTCTTTCAAAACTGCAGAAGCATAGATTTACGTTAAATAATATGCAACTGTCTTTAAATAATTTGTTTCTTTCCAGTTTTGCTGGAGCAGCTATTTTAATGTGAATTGACTCCTGTGCAGACTGCTGAACAAATTTGTTTTAATACTTTTATGTACTTTTTTAATGGCTGGTGAAATGTGACAGGTGCGGAAGCAAAACATGGGCTAGTTTAACATATATATTTCCACTTTGATAATAGCAGAAGACTGACAGACACATACATTGTAAAAAAAAAAAAAAAAGAAAACCATGATTATACTAAACCCCCAAAAAATTATTTTCCAAATAATTTAAACATTGCCAAGTTTTTGTTACACATTAGTTTTAGCTAGATTGTTAACATGTGAATGTGCCTGGGTTTATGTGAGCTCTTTCTCTTCCTCTTTTAGTCCTATGCATAGACCTAATTGGTTGTGTAGACTAATTTAATTTGCTTAGTAACTTGTTAATTGTTTTTTAACAAAAGGTGAGCATCTTTCATTAATGATGCACACAAGGTCAGATTTAAGAAGCAGTAAAAACTAGAGCAAAGTACAAAAACATTGCAAAAGCAATGTTTAATTTATAAGTTGTATACATTTAGAAATTAGAGCTAGGTGAGCTGTGGAAAGCTGGAGCGTGGCCCATGGCTATTGGTTGACTGTACTTGATTCAATTTTCAATGTTCTACATGCCCCCCTTCTTCTATGATGTGTTGCATCAAACTAGGAGGGGAGAAGTGAAATGAAAGGACACAGATGAAGGGAATAGGAAAAATGGAATGGAGCCTGCAGTTACAAGGGAAAGGGATCAAGGGAGAAAAAGTAGTTGACGACAAGGGGGAGATATTGAGATGACGAGAGACTTGAAAGGGAAATAAGATGTAATAATTAGGGGAAGACAGATACAATGAGATGTAAGGGCACGATACAGGGAAATGAAGGGTTAGGATAGAGGCAGAAAAGGGGAGACAGGAAGCTAAGATGGAAGAGATAGGATGAGATGAAGGGGAGAATAGAGGAATGGGAAAATAGAATGGATGGGGGAAACTCACATGGAATTAGAGACATGAGAGATAGACACAGAGCGAAATGTAGACAATGGAGGTGCAAAAGGAGAAGAAGAGGAGATGAACTGGTCAAGCAAAGAGCAGAAATGGAAAGGAATATTATAAATATCTCACTCTTTTATGACAAGCTGAGGTAGGGTGAAGAAACAATCAGGTCGATTCTGTAAAAAGTGCAAGAGAGCCAGCGCTCCGTGTTGAGCGCCTGCTCTCCTGACGCGTGCCCAGGCACCTCTCCTGGGCGTGCATTTCTCTATTCAAATTAGGTGTCATGCTAACAAGGAGGGGCTAGGGACAATGGCGCATCCCTAGTGCCTTCTTAGTAGCGATAGAGCTGGCTGTCAGCAGGTCCGACAACCGACGCTCTACTTTACCGGGGTCGGTTTTCGAACCCGCTGACAGCCACAGGTTTGGAAAATGGATGCCGGTAAAATTGAGCGTTCATTTTTCTAACACACTCACTGGCAGGTTAGATTTCTTTTTTGTTTTAAAATTTTAGGTTCTTCTGACTTAATATCGCTATGATATTAAGTCAGAGAGTGTACAGAAAAGCAGTTGTTTCAGACTTAATGCCTGCCCTTTCAGAATCCCAGGTGACTGACTAATAGGCTCATCAAAATGCATTTGCATGTGATGAGCACTATTAGTTTTCAGGGGGTTGGTTACACATGTTCGAGGCGCTATTAGCCCTTACGGTATAAGGGGTAATAAGAGCACGTCAAAAACGCATGTCCAAACAGGTGTTAAATGGTGCACTCAACCGAGCGCATCATACTCTATTGCCCTGAATGGGAGAGACAGGTAGGAGGAAGAGATAGACAGGCTGCAAAAAGGTGCATGAAACAGAAAGGGGACAATAAAGAAGTTGAAGAAATGAGAGGAAGACAGGAAACCAAAAACTGTAGGAAAAAAATGTGCTGGCAAAGTTAATTGAAATGGAAGAAGACCAAGAAAAGAAGGGATGCACAGAACCAGTCAAAATGAAACCTGAAAAATACAAAAGTAGAAAATAATTTATTTTAATATTGGTTAGAAATGTGGGATATTTTTCCATGTTAAAGTGTCTTGGTTTATATTTTGGTTGCTAGTGCCAAGTCAGCTCTGTCTCAGCTCAGCTCTGTCTCCGCTCATCAAGTAACATTTCTGGCTTCCCGTCTGCTTTTTGAAGTAGCTCATATTTTTCCCATCTGCAACTTCTTGAATGGAAGACATTTCACAGAAAAAAATATGCAAACAAAATTTCACTGAACAAATATGCAAATAGAGGGGCAGATCTGAAAACCTGCACGCGGGTGTAGATTTGTTCACGCAACCCGGTGCAAACAAATCTACGCCCGATTTTATAACGTGCGCGCAGCCGCGCACATGTTACAAAATCCAGGGTCGGCGCATGCAAGGGGGTGCACAATTGTGCAACTTGCGTGTGCCGAGCCACGCAGCCTTCCTCCGTTCCCCTACTTAACCTGCCCCCCAGCCCTACCTAAACCCCCCCTTTACCTTTGTTCCAAAAGTTACGCCTGCCCAAGGCCACTGTGTGGAAGCACTCGGCCCCGCCCCCAGACCGCCATCACACCCCTGCCACGCCCCCAGACCGCCATCACACTCCTGCCACGCCCCCAGACCGCCATCACACCCCTGCCACGCCCCCAGACCACCCCAGACTGCGGCCCCACCTCTGGCCCGCCCCTTTTTCGAAACCCCAGGACATACGCGCGTCCGGGGGCTTGCGCGCGCCGCTGAGCCTATGCAAGCTCCCCTTTTCTCCCATAGAAATGTCCCATTCAAACTAGAATTTTAACAATTTACAGTTATTTTAATCCAGATATAAACATGTTTTTAATGATGATGACTATAAAAAAATTAAAGCTGAGGCCTTTACCCCAGGAATGTTGTATTACATATTCCAAACATTTGTCATGGCTAATAGCAAAATATCGGTGATAAAATGTACAAATATATGGTGAAAGTGCAAACATATGCTCGTTCAGTGATTTGAAGGAATTGTGAGAATAAACTCAAAATTATTTTTAGAACAGTTCTCTACCTTATTCCCATGCTTCTTCTTTTTCCTTGATCTGACAGTTTCTTCCTGCTCTTCTGGGTTTACAATTTAATTGGAACCAGGCACCATGAAACTTCATTTGCAACAACCTGCGAAATTCTCCCCCATTTCATATTCCTCTCCAGTGGGCCTTATCTGTACCAGTGACAGTCCTAGGCCAAGGGTTATACTTCAGGGCTTTTTTTCAGAGCCCTGCAGAAACGGGCCCTGAATCTGGTCACCAAGTGTCCCCCCTGAGCCATGACTATGACTCTCTATCCCCATCAGCAGCATCCCTAACCCCAGCTGATTCAGGGAGCTGGATACCTGACAGGGAGGATCGAACTACCACTGAGCCGCTGGACTCACCCATCCATAGGCTTCTATTGATTATCTTTTTTTATCATTTCTTGGACTAATGAAGAATGAAGCCCTCTGTCTGGTCTTAAGTTGCCATAAATATTATACACATTATCAGTGAGCAAGAAAATTGTGTCACATCTGGGATCACAGTTTTAATTTCCTGTGTAAAATCCACTGAACTGTCAAATCATGTCATAGTTAGTGTAAAATCTAGTTCTCTTACCAATTTGACTCAAAACATATCTAGCTTTAACAACTAGAGTGGATGCAATAATATATTTTGACTTTGGGCCTCAAAATCCACAGAGTGACATGCCTGTTCACCAATATTGCTTATGTTTCTGGCATAGAAGTCACTATCTGATGTTCAGTTCCTGCCAACTGACCTTAATATTCACAAAATCTCTCGCAGTTCTCAACATCTATCAGACTCAGAGGTTCAAACTGAACCTAGAACAGAAATGATTTTGATTTTTCTTCTTCTGGATCAAAGTGAACACATGCCTTACCCCGGGGCTTCTCAGTCCTGTGCTGGGAACCCCATAGCCAGTCAGGTTTTTAGGATGCCCGCAATGAATATGTACGAGATGCATTTGCATATACTGGGTCTCCAATTCATGCAGATTTAGCTCTTGTATATTCCTTGAGGATTATCCTGACAACCCGACTGGCTGTGGAGTCCCGAGACAGGTTTGGAAAGCTGTGTGCCTTTTTTTCCCCTTTTGCCTCCTGGGCCCTCCGCAGTTCATACTGGCTCACCCAACTTGATAGAAATATACATTTTCAGCTGGTGCTAATTTGCTGCTGTCAATATTGTTTTAACAGTTTTTTTTGTTGGGCAAGTAGCAAATATAATTTGTTTAATTTTGGATGAATGCCGAATGATTATAATGGCATTTGTGTGGATTAGAATATGCAGCCACAACATCAGTGAAATAGTCGAGATGAGACGCCGAGGCGCTAAAATGTTCTTTTATTTCAACAAGATGCCAGTCAAGATATTAAAAAGAGTTAAGGAATACTAGGAGACAAGATCTAGACTCCAGTTTGAAAAAGAATTATTGCGGCTGTGCTGACCATCTGCCTGCAGCCGGTATCCTTTACTGCAATAAATAAAATCAAGCCAGCCTAGAAGGTACTAGCGTACACAAAGACTGAGCCACACAGTTTATTAGATCAAATTATTTATATTATGTTATTACTCTCCTATAATTCTTCTTGGCTGACAGTAAGTTTAAGGAAATTTTACATTTCTTTTCTAGCAAAGGAAGTTGCAAAGTTTACTGGTTAAGTTACTATAGCCTAGAATAGACCAGACAGGGAAGGAAACTAGATTTTACTTATCATCAAGAATAATAACTAACCACTTGGCAATGCTGGAGTGTGGCTAGAAAAGAAATAACATTATTATACTTCCATTATGCAAGGAACAAAAAAAGTGCCTTGCAGTGAGAAAAGCTAAAAGCTTGCTAATACATGAACTTAAGGCAGAAGATATTGAATTTAGGGTAAATAAGATGTTCTACGGCATGAGGTAAAAGTGCTGCCGTGTTCATAATAAGCATCGCCTATAGTGCTAAACACTCTTTCATTGTCCACATGAGTTGGCTGAGCTGCCAAGAAAGCATGGAAAACAAAGACCTCCAGTACTGTGGAGCTCACTCTTCCAGGAGCAGTAGCTCTGATAAGCAAACTGAAAGATCAGCAAAAAGAGAGCTTATATACTAGTTATTACTGGTTCTCAGAAGTATGAGGTATTCTGGGACAAATTACATACACACATTAAGGAGCTACATTGGTAGGTTTGATGGAAGTGCATTAGTGAATTCTCAGTCATCTGAAAATGTGTGCTTAGTTTCATAACACATGCACTATTAACCACACTAAAATGATGAAATGGGGCGCAGGAGGGCACATCATGGGTGTGGTTGGAAACTATTCATGTACAATTCCATTTTTAAAAAATGTACATGCATCATAAGCATGCCACTGCTGGGTGTTCAACATCGTGTAAGCATATGTGCAGAACAGGCTGATATTCATGCAGAATGTGCATGGGTACCCTGTGTTTCAATATCAGCTGGATTTGTGGGGGCTTTCAGCTTTATCATAACAGGATTAATAGGGGTTCATTTCTGAAAGGATTTGCCACAGAAAACTCCAGTTTCTGCGCATAAATCCCAGGCTAAAAAGTCAATTTGTTGTCTATGTGTGTGAAAGTTTGTGCAAAACACAATTTCACATGTACTTTTATGCACAAAGTAAGTGGTTATTTATTTATAAACATTTGATATTCTGCCTTTTTCCCTAGAATGCCCTCAAGGTGGATTACAATCAACTTAAATTAAGCTTACTGGTACAATAACAATAACATTAATTGCAGGGTCGTTTGTAATTACAATTGGATCAAGTGAACAATCATAGCAGCATTACACATTTTTTTCTTCTTCTTTACTGAGCAATCTGTGAAATGGCCCGGCTGGTTGTACTGCCCAAGCCTTTGCTTTTTTTCTGGAAAATAAGGTAACATGGCTCTAGGCGAAGGGGGTAGTGGTACTTTGCTCCAGATTTTTGGTGCATAGCAGCTGAAAGCACGAAGTCCTGTGCAAGTCAATCTGGCAGAAGCCAGAGAGGCAAATTACTCGGGGGCGCATCCCAGAGAGGCTATGGAACCCACCGCTGCCTTTTTAGTGGACGCGGGCTCTGACCTAGTCCATACCACTGAGCAGAGCAGTGGCCTCAGTGGTGGCGGCCAGAAGACATCTATGGCTGCTAAATTGGTCAGCGGATGCAACATATAAGGCAAACCTCACAGAGATGCCCTTTAAGGGAGCCCTCCTATTCGGAAACCAATTTTAAAAGCTGGCCAGTAAGTGAGGTGAATCTCCAGTGCCTCGGCTACCAGAAGATATGAGAGAGAGGTCGCAGCGCCCCTTGCCTTAGAGGGCCAGGGTCTCCTAGCACTTTCGGCCCTGAAGGAACTCAACATTTCAGACATCTCGGCCCTCGGGAAGGTCTCAGTCCTTACGGAGTCAACAACCAAAGAGAGGGGCTGATTCGGGTTCAGGTTCCGCCTGAACTTCCCCATGACGTTTTGCTGACCCATCCATGGGACGAGGAGATAGGGGTCGACTATCCCTCTTCTACCAGAGGTGGGTCAAGATCACGTCTGACAAATGGGTACCTGATATCGCTGGAGTTTCGCAGCAATCCTCAGGACACATTCATGATGTCTCAGTGCAACTCCCAGCACAAGAAGCTCCCCTATGAGGAAAGACAAAAGAGGTTAGGACTTTTCAGCTTGGAGAAGAGTTGGCTGAGGGGGGATATGATAGAGGTGTTTAAAATCATGAGAGGTCTAGAACGGGTAGATGTGAATCGGTTTTTTACTCTTTCAGATAATAGAAGGACTAGGGGGCACTCCATGAAGTTAGCATGAGGCACATTTAAAACTAAATCGGAGAAAGTTCTTTTTCACTCAACGCACAATTAAACTCTGGAATTTATTACCAGAGGATGTGGTTAGTGCAGTTAGTATAGCTGTGTTTAAAAAAGGATTGGATAAGTTCTTGGAGAAGTCCATTACCTGCTATTAATTGAGTTGTCTTAGAAAATTGCCACTGCTATTACTAGCAACAGTAACCTAGAACAGACTTAGTTTTTGGGTACTTGCCAGGTTCTTATGGCCTGGATTGGTTGACCACTGTTGGAAACAGGATGCTGGGCTTGATGGACCATTGGTCTGACCCAGTATGGCATGTTCTCAGGGGAGAAAAGAAGGGCCATTCGAGAGGATCAGAATTCTCTAGTAGAAATGTAGAAGGAAAAAAGTTGGGAAAGATATTCAGGGGTCTTTTTATTCACATATTTAAAGATGTAGCAAAGGGTTTTACATTTGATCCTGCTTTCAACTGGAAGTCAGTTCAATTCATGTAAGATGTGGTCAATTCCTTTGGACATTCTGGCAGCAGTATTCTGTGAGAGTTGGAGGAGTTTCAGTTTGTATTGGAAGATGTTGTCGAATAGAAAGTTACAATAGTCAGTTCCATTGGTGTTTAATGCATGAGTTATGGCAGTGAATTTGTTTTTATCAAAGTAGTTGCACAATTAGCGAATCTGATGTAGATGCATAAAGTAGTCTCTTAGTCCTTTGAGATGAGATTTTGATTGAATTGAAGCACAAAGCTTCATACTGATTCCTTAGGATGATGGTGGGGGGCCGCTCCTGACAGGGAAGGTAGAACTTATGGGATATGACCTGGGTGGCCTAGGTAAATGTGTTCTGATTTAGAGGGATTTAATTTGAGTTTGTGGTTACTAAGCCATTGGGAATTGCTGTAAGATAGTCATTGAGATTAGTAGTGGGAAAAGTTTAATCGAATCCTAAATTTTGATGCAGAGTTGGATATCATCTCTGAATAAGTGACATTCAATGTTGACGGAATGAATAAGGTTGCAAACTGGACCAATGTAAATGTTGAATAAGATTGTGGAGAGGACAAAGCCCCGTGGTACCACACAGGTGAGATGTCTAAGAATGGATGTTTTGTGGCCCATGAGACAGGTTGTGTTCTGTTAGATGGAAAGATTCAAACCATTTAAGATTTAACTTGGTATTCCAGGGAAGAGGGTGGAGTTGGGGACAGAATCAGGATTTACTTGCAGATTTTTGAAACTATGCATGTAAGTCCACATGCACAAAGTTACACCTGCTCTCAATAACAGTAACTTTGTGCGTGTATGGCACAGTGGATTTCACACCCACCCACAACATTTCAAAGACATTTCTGTCTGAAATCTGCGGGTAAAAAGTAAATGCAGGCTTTAGCCTGTGCGGACGGTTTGAAAATTGTCCTCTTTAAGGGCACAGTGCTATGAGTCTTCATTTCCAGCTCAGTATTTGTTCTCCCTTTTCTCTATGTCCCACTGTAACTCACTAAGCTTAGCCATTTCAGCAGCCACAGTTCTCTGACGGGACAGGTAAGTGCAAGGGGGAGGGGAGGGGCATGGGACTAAGATCCCTTTGAGACACAGCAATATGGACACTGAGAGTAGCTTAAGAATTGTTGATATGTGGCATCACCTGCAGAGGCAGCACTCACTAGCATTGGCATCAGGAGAGGATGTCAGTACTGGCCCGAAGACTCCTTCTAGTTATACAAGCTAGAGAAAAGGAGTTGAAAAGGGAAAGACTTTTCTCCAAGCTGTTCCCACAGCCCCTTTCAGTGATTATATGGCAGGCCGGCAGACCCCCTGAAACGAAACTGCAGTAGCAACACATCATAGAGGAAATGGGGTGGTATTCCAAATCCCTATCCATGGGCAAGACACAGTCAGCATCAAAATTAATAATCAGGGAAATGATTGCCCTGGATGTCCAGCCCCTGCAGAAATCGAGAATGTAGGATTTAAGTGTCTGCTACATCTGTTAGCACCCAATTACAAAGTACACTCCAGGATTATGTTTAGTAGGCAGGTTATCCCTGCCCTGTGCAACCGGTGCCATAGTTGCATACACATGCAGCTGACTAAGCCAGATGGGAGTAGTTGCATTTCATGAGCGATATCTGGATGGGACATTGGTAGAACCTGGCTAAGCCAGGGGAAGGCAGCAGCTCTGGCCAGGACTTAGCATCAGGCTGCAGGCGGGCAGTGCTTAAGATGCAGGAAATGTTTAACTTTCATATCTCATGCAATAGCCTATCAATCATAAGAAAGATGATAGAGGATTGACAGCTAGACCAGAGAGGCAGGAGTCTTTAGGAACATTTCTTTGTGACAGTGGTAACAATATAATAAAGGAAATAGAATAAGGAGGCTTTCAGGGGATATGTTGTATTGTTCACTTGCACACCTGCAATGAGGGATGCTCTAGGACTTGAAGCCAATAACTATGAGAATCTGTTCCTGAAGGACCTGATAAAGAGGTCTTGCTTCCACTATGCCTAGCTGCTATACGCCATATATATATCAGCTCACGGGGCATTGCTGCCACTATGTCTAGCTGCAATGCCCCTGATGTACCACCTTGAGGATCTTGCTGCCACTATGTCTAGCTGACATGGCTATGATAGTACTTTAAGAATTTTTGTGCCTCCATGTCATTTTCTTTTTGGATACCAGCATAGATCTCCCACACTACTTCTGTCTGTATTATACTGGGGTATTTTGTCTCCCAAATAAAAATGTGAAAAAAAGAAAAAAAACTACAAGTTTCTCTTCCCACTTCATCTATTTTCTCATTCTCCACCCTACTGTTTTGTTCTATCCCTCTAAAATCCTAGTCTAGTTATTGTACCCTGCTTCTTTGTTGGCTATATTAGTGTGTTTTATCCCCCTTCCCCCCCCCAAAAAAAAGTTTGAAAAAAAGATGCAAGTTTGTCTTCCTAGCCCACTTCTTTTCTGGTTCTTCATTTTCTTCTATCCCCTTTACAATCCCAGTCTAGATCTCCAAACCTGCTTCTTTCATGGTTATACCAAGGTGTTTTGTCCTGAAATTAAAAATGTAAAGAAAGAGCTAAAAAACATTTTTCAACTCCAACCATAAATCTTTACTCATTTTATTGCTGCCCTGGACGGTTTTGCCTTTGTGCTGCTTGCAATTGATTGCCCACTATGTCTTGGGGGTTTCAACATATTGGTGCTGTTTGCAATAAACCACACTTTATGTCTTGGGACTTTTGACACATTTGTGCTATTTGTGATGGACCACACTCAATGTTTTGGGGAGTTTGACACATTTGTGCTGTTTGCAATGGACAACACTCTATGCCTTAGGATTTTTTACACCTTTCAGCTGTTTGCGATTGACCACTCTCAATGCCTTAGGGTTTTGACATCTTTGTGCTGTTTTGATTAACTGCACTCTTTACCTTATATCTTTGCACTGTTTGAGATTGATCACTCTCTATGTCTTGGGAGTTTCAACATCTTTGTGTTATTTTCAATTAACCTCACTCTATGCCTTGGTGTTTTCAACACTGTTATACTGTTTGTGATTCCCTGCGCTTTGTTTTGGGGGTCAGTACTCACCGGCATGTATTTAGAAAACAAATGAAGGCTTTCATTTTTTAAAATGCTTTTAATATGTGAATTGTTTTTAATTCTTTTTAACTGCTTAATTTGTCAGTGATTTTAAATTTTCATTGTTATCCACATTGAATATTTTTTTTAGATACTGCAATACAAATGTTGCTAAATAAATCCAAGTAACAGTTGGAACCATAACTAATTTAATGAGCGATTCATAGTTTTACTGTACTGGCCATATGTACTTAACACATGTATGGATCAATGTTTATTTTTGACAGAAGCATATGCCATTGGTAGGATCAAGCATGTAGTAATGCCTTCAACTTCAACTTTGATATTTATTTATTTAAAAACCTTTCTATACCGTTGTTTACAGATAGGCACATAAATAAGTCTGGTTAGGATTATAAATTAGCTAGTAGGTGCCAATAAAGTTTCGGTTACATGAATCAAATAATATACGCTATTTGGATTGTGGATTGGAAATTCCATTTATACGAATAATAGGATATCCATATGAGAATACTGTACTCTTAAATTAATCTTTAGGTATGAGAAAAAAATAATAAATAATAAAGGAGGGATAACTGCTATTTGTTGACTTTTAACAGTGTGCCAGAGTTCTCTTTCTTGTCCGCTAGTATTCCTTACTCCTCACTCTCATTGTGAATAGCTTTTTTGAAGAGCCATGTTTTTAAACTTTTTTTTTTAAGAGTTTTAGATCTTTCATTAGTCTTATTTCGAGTGGTAGTGTGTTCCATAATATTGGACCGGCTAGGGATAGTACTCTCTCTCTTACTTGCGTCAGTTTTGCTGTCTTTACAGAGGGAATGGTTAGTAGAGCTTTATTGGCTGATCTTAGATTTCTCTGGGGGACATGTAGTCGTAGTGCAGTGTTTAGCCAGTCAGTATTTTCCTCATAGATTAGTTTGTGGATTGTGCATAGTGTTTTAAATTGCACTCTTTGTTCAATTGGCAGCCAGTGTAATTCAGCGAGTGTTTGAGTGATGTGATCTCTTCTGCTTTTTCCAGTTAGAATTCTGGCTGCAGAGTTCTGTAGGATTTGTAGTGGTCTTAGTGTTGTATATGGTAATCCAAGGAAGAGTGTGTTACAATAGTCTGTGCTCGCGAATATAAGTGCTTGAAGAATGGTTCTAAAGTTCGCTTGGGTTAATAGGGGTTTTAGCCTTCTAAGCACCATAAGTTTGGCATAACCTTCCCTAACTTTCACTGATATGTGTTGCTTAAGATTGAGTTCATTGTCAATTATTACACCTAGGTTTCTGGCTTTTTCGTTTAGTTCCACTATCTGATCCTTTTTAAGTTTGATGGGATTCTGTATTAATTCAGTGGTTTTTCTTTCAAGGTGTATGAATTCTGTCTTTTCAATATTAATTACCAGTTCCATTTGGCTTAATAGTTGTTTTATTATATCTAGGTACAACATTGCTAAGTTTAGTGTTTTTTCAATTGTTTCCTCTACTGGTAGGATTAGCTGAATGTCATCACGGTATATGTAATGTATGATACCTAGTCCTGCCAAGAGGTGGCATAGAGGCAGCATGTAGATATTAAATAGAGTTGCCGAAAGTGCTGACCCCTGTGGGACCCCAGTCAATAGCTTGATTTTGTCTGATATTGTGTTTTTTATCTGTACCTGAAAAAATCTATTGTGTAGGTAGGAGCAGAACCACTCAATTGTTTTGTTTTGTAGTCCTATTTCTTCAAGCCTTTTTATTAGTATGCTGTGATTTACTGTGTCAAATGCTGCTGACAGGTCTAGTAATATCATAATGTAGTGTTTTCCGCTGTCAAACCCCCGTAATACATTATCTGTTAGTGAGATTAGTAATGTTTCAGTGCTATAGTGTTTTCTGAAGCCATGTTGTGAGGGGTAAAGTATGTTATTGTTGTCTAGATGTTCTGCCAGTTGCTTTTGTACTGTTTTTTCTATTAATTTAGCAAGCATGGGTAAGTTTGAAACAGGTCTATAGTTACTTAAGACATCTGGGTCACTGTTATTTTTCTTTGGTATTGGTTTAATTATTGCACCTTTAAGAGATTCTGGTATTAGTCCTTCACTAAGTGATAGGTTGATTATAGTATAGGAGATTATATCAGCTAGTTTTTTGATGTCCATGGTGGGAATGGTGTCAATCTTATGTGGAGCGGGGTTCAAATTTATTATCATGGATTCCACTTCTCTCTGGGATACCTCGTCGAATGTGTCCCATGGTGTTACATCTCTTTTGTGCATCTTAATTTCCTGCTTAGTTAAGATCGGTATTTTTGCTTTAAGGCTAGTGATTTTATCTGAGAAATACTGTGCTATTTCATTGCATTTATTTTCTTTAGGGGTTTGAGGCGCCTCTGTGTTATCATTAGTCAGATTTTTTACTATGTTAAATAAAGCTCTTGGGTTGTTTGTAAATTTCTCAATTTTTGCGCTAAAGAATTGTTTTTTTGCGTCGAGAATTACTTTTTTTTATAATAAGCTAGTTGTTTCCTAAATTTGGTTAGGTTTTCTGCTGATTTGTCTTTTTTCCATTTTTTTTCCTTTTTTCTCAGACTTTGTTTGATTTCCTTTATCCTCTCGTTAAACCATGGGTTTTTTGTTTTAGGCTCGTGTATTTGCATTGTTTTTGTTGGGTTAATGTCTTCAGCCAATTTATTTGTGCTAGTCAGCCATTCTGTAGTTGCGGTTACACAGTCTTTGTGGTCAAAGTGTATTAGTGTCTCTTCTAGTTTATATTTTAATGTTTCAATGTTAACAGGTGGACGATATTTAAACTCTAATGTTTTATTTTCCTGTATTTCTTTTGGTTTTATGCATTTAATAGTGGACTGAATTAGGAAATGGTCTGACCATGGAATTTGCTTATATTTAGTGTTCATGTGTTCAAAGAAGCTATGGTTGATGTAAGTGAGGTCCAGTGAGTGTCCCACTTTGTGAGTAGGTCTATCTGTGATTAATGTGAATCCTAGTGCTGTCATCAAATCGTTTAGTGTTTGGCATGTATTAGATAGTGGATTTGTGTCCATGTGAAGGTTGAAATCTCCAAGCATGATAGTTGGTTTGGAGGGGTTTAGATTAATTGTTAAATATTCAATTAGTGGTGATATGTTTAGCTCAAGTAAGCTGGGGGGGGCAATAGATAAGGCATATTTGAGTATGGCACCACACACTACTTCAGGATGGCATGCACCAGACAGGGCCCACCCTTTGCTCTCCAGTTAAAAGAAAAGTCTTGGTGCATATGAGAACAAAAAGGGAATCTGACCCAGCCTCTTCTGGGTTGGAAAGCAGAGCAGTTCCATACTCTGAAGATAAAGCAGCCATGAAAGTTAGAGGAACATGCATGTGTCTTGCATGTGCCATGCAAGTCCCTCTTTTTGCCTTGTTTGCCAGAAGAATGGGTCAATCCTTTGTCTATGCTCAGGCTCATAGTTGAGCTGCCAGGCAAATTGGCCTTGCCAAGCCAAAGTCAGGTCCTGATAGGAGTTCCCCACACTATGCCCTCTGAGGGATCCCAAATGGGAAGCCATTTTTAATACCTTAGGGTGCTTCCTCCTCTTCTCCAGCTATCTTCAAAGTGCTTTCCAAATTCATTCCCCTATGGTACTTACTAAGCCTTGATCTTGCCCTGGCTATATATTGATTTTGTTATATCACTCCTCAGGCCCTTTATGCTACTCCAGGTAGTGTTTTGCCCCCCACTCCTTGTACCTTAGACCTATGGATGTCATGGCTCCTCCAACCTCAGCCCTCAAAGTCATCTGGGGGGGGGGGGGGGGGTTCAGCTACTTCTTTGGCTGTGTTACTCTGTTCCTACCCTTTATGTTTTTAATCACCATTGTCACTGTTCCAAGCCTGTCTTGATACTTTAGGGTTATCCTTCCTCTCATCCAGCTGTCCTCAAGCTGCTTTCCAAATACTTTTCCCCAATGATACTTGCAAATTCTTGGTTATGCCCTGTACATCTGAAACTTTATACTCACCCAGTTATCTTTAATGGTTTTATGCCCTCTTGGATATTTTCTTCAAAGTGTTCTCCCTTACAGTGCTTACAATTATTGGTCTCCTCTGATATTTAGCCTTTGATGGATTACACAGCAAAATGCAATGGCCATAGAAATATAGCACCAAGAACCAGGATCATGTTCCTCCATGATTGCTGTTCCTGAGTCAATAAAGGTAGTATTTGCAAAAACTGATTCAGAAGAAAATTCATGTCCTGGATACAATGAATCACAGGCTATTAAACAGCTAGTGGCTAAAGAGCATTTGGTGCCTCAAGTCAATAGCATCTTAGCTTTCAGTGAAGATCAACTCTAAGCCTAAACAGTCAGCTCCTTCACTTAATGATGCCATACAGACATGACATCATGTCTCCTCTAGGGTTCCTCTGACTTTTCCATGCCTAACACTTTCTACTAATTTGATTTGTGCCCTTTGCTTCTCATTTGGAGCTTTGGAGTCTTCATGCCACTTTTTCAATTGCTTTGATCCTTTACCACTGCCTTGGGCAGGTTTCTGCCTCTTTAGGTGCTTTTTTCCACCTTCATGGTGTCTTAAGCTGCTCATGCCACATTTGGTACTACTTTGCCTATCTTGTACAGAATTGATGGGTTAATGCCACTTTTGTTGCTGCCATTTAACCTTCTTTTGGAGCCTGAGAGTTTTCTGTCCACTCTTGTTTCTGTTTTGCTCTTCTGATGGCACCTTAGAGAAAACCTTCCATTGTGGGTCCTTGGGCTTTTCACACCACTTTTGATGCCGTTATGACATAGTTAGGAATGTGCTAGTATATCTTTACCCTTCAGATGATATCTACCCACAAATGTCATTAGAAATCATTAGAAAATTAGTTTTATTTTAGGACCTTGCTTTGTTCCTATTTTACTATTTTGTATTCCTACATTCTATATTATCATAATTTAGCTCTTTCACATGAATTTACTGTTTGGTGTTTTTCTAAGTAAGGAATGTGCACAGGGGTTCTCAGGCATTATATACTACTAAAGGAGAAGTACCCAAACACTAAAAAGATCCCATGCTACCGATGCCAGTAATAGCAGAGGCCATTCCCTAAGTTAACTTGGTTAATAACAGTTAATGGACTTCTCCTCCAAGAACTTATCCAAACCTTTTTTAAACCCAGCTATACTAACTTCACTAATCACGTCCTCTGGCAACAAATTCCAGAGCTTCATTGTGCATTGAGTGAAAAGGAATTCTCTCCAATTAGTCTTAAATGTGCTACTTGCTACTTCAAAGAGTGCCCCCTAGTACTTCTATTATCTAAAAGTACAAAACACACAGATATAATATCCCACTAGAAAAAAATCATACTATTGGAATATACATTCCTTTTCCTCTATCTTGAAAGTATTAGGAGGAAAAAGACCTCAGAAATGAGCGTGTAAGATACTGAGATATCTATATCTCATTTATGAGGTCTTTTTTCTCCTAATATTTTAAAGAGGAATGTATACTCTAATAGTGTGATTATTCACACTATTTGTAGGCTAATATATCTGTGTGGTTTAAAAACCTTTCTATCCATGTAAATTAACTGACTGGAAACTTCCCACCATTTGCCTGGGTAAAAGTACAAAAGGATTAACAGTGCAAGCACTTTCAACCGGGAACAAAGTTAGTGTTCCTGGTGGTGTGTTGAGATCAGGGGCAGGAAATAATGCAGGTAGATTACACTTTTAAAATCTACATATATTATCCTCAAGGGGATAAGTACCCACAGAAAATGCAAGGGCAAATGGATGCAGCTACTGTTTTACCCCAGGGCAATTTTCAAAGGGTAGATATGCTTGTCCTCTCCCTTGGAAAACTGGTGCAAAACTCATGGGTTAAAATACTGGCAGAGTTTGCATCAGTGGGACATCTGTGGATGAGGCTGTGCTTTACCCACAGAAATGGTCCTTCATAAAACCATGTGACTGATATACATTTTAAATTATGATCATACGCACTATGGGGGAAATTTCAAAAACTGATCTTTACATGTGGAATGGAACAGCTCCCCTATGAGGAAAGACTAAAGAGGTTAGGGCTGTTCAGCTTGGAGAAGAGACGGCTGAGGGAGGATATGATAGAGGTCTTTAAAATCATGAGAGTTCTAGAACAGATAAATGTGAATCAGTTATTTACTCTTTCGGATAATAGAAGGACTAGGGGGCACTCCATGAAGTTAGCATGTGGCACATTTAAAACTAATCAGAGAAAGTTATTTTTCACTCAACGCACAATTAAACTCTGGAATTTGTTGCCAGGGGATCTGGTTAGTGCAGTTAGTGTAGCTGGGTTTAAAATGGTTTGGATAAGTTCTTGGCGGAGAAGTCCATTACCTGCTATTAATCAAATTGACTTAGAAAATAGCCACTGCTATTACTAACAGTGACATGGGATAGACTTAGGTTTTGGGTACTTGCCAGGTTCTTATGGCCTGGATTGGCCACTGTTGGAAACAGGATGCTGGGCTTGATGGACCCTTGGCCTGACCCAGTATGGCAATTTCTTATGTTCTTATGTTCTTTATGTCTGTAAGTGGGCTTTTGAAAATTTCTACAATTCTATGTTACATTTATATACATGACTTCTTTGAAATAGACTTTATATGTGCATGGGGGTGGGGGGGGGGGGGGGGGGGGGGAGAGACATTCCAGGGAGTGGAACCTGGATTTGGAATCCGAGTTTGGAACTTATGCTCATACATTTTGATTTCTAAAGTATACCCATAAATTATTTTGGGAAAACTATGCACGTTCCAAATAGCAGGTGTACCTTTTGTGCATAGATCTGCCAGGGTAATTTATGCACATATTTGATGGCCAATTTATGCCCGATGTTACAAAAGTACCCCCATATTGTGTAGAGGGTGAATCCCAATTTTGGAGCCGCAAATAGCCAGCTTTTAACCCTCTTTGACTATTATGGTAAATGAATGAATACATGAACATGCTTATTTTCATTTGAAACAAACATATTGAAGGACGACAACCTCTGAAATGAATGAACCAACATGAATGTTTGACTCTGCACATGCCTAATATAGTGCGTGTTTTGGCATGTTAATATATCTTTAAATAGGGGCTATGGAATTTCTATGATTTTCGATTATTTGTGACCCTGTGGAATGCAAAACATCTAAAATTCTTGAAAGGGGTTCAGCAGTCATGAAACATTGAGAACTATGTTGTAAATCACTTAGGAAGATATGTTCTGTTAGGCGATAAACAAATGCCTTTTAAACAAACAAATACATAAATAAACTTAGCTGGATAATTTTAGGGCTGCCTGAAAGGAGTCCCAAGGTTAGGCCGGGTAAACTTTGCTGGTGAAATTCCCGATAGCCGAGTATGTTCAGCGGTGCAATCATGCGGCTGAATATCTAGTGTAAGTTAACCAGATACGTTTATCAAACTATCTTTTCCACACTCCATCCAGCTAAATGCTGACCTCTTTGCCAGTAGCTGGCTTACTGAAAATTCCCCCTCCCCCCAATTACAAATTTTCTTTAGAAAAGTATTGTTTTATTTAAAAACCAAAAAAAAAAACCCAACTAGCAATTAAAAACAGTGTTGTAGACCTAAAAATGAGACAGGTTGACATAGTGAAGAAAACACTTAAAATAGAGATGTACATTACATAAATATTTAGGGCAGCACTGAGCAAATCATTCCTTGGGGTTTACATGGCCTGAGGAACAAAGGGTTCAGGATGGCTGGCTGATTCTGTAAAGTTTGTTCTAGCAAGCAGAGCAGAAATGCTCTGCACTTTCCTCCCCTGGAGGCTGAAAATACAGCTGGAGCTGTGTGTGAAGTGAGGGAAACGGAGGAGGAGGGCTTTTAGTGAGAACTTTGCAATCCATTGTAATTTTCAAATAATTTCTTCTTTCTTCTAAACTTACCTTGAATTTGAAAAGAGTAAATTCCCTGTTGGATTAACTGTCATCCTTTTTTTTTTTCCTCCTCTCTGAGAAGAAAGAAAAAAAAAGAAAAAGAAAAGATTTATCTGCCTTTAACATACTTGTCTATCTATCACCCTTGGTCACTTCTTTCCAAACAGTCCCACCTGCAATCAGGTACTTCCTTCTAAGTCTTCTATTTCAAAGATTAATTAAACCCATCTTCATCTGCTTCCAGAAGAAACCTTAGGGGCCCTATTTTTTTTTGGGGGGGGGGGGGGGTGGGGTTTTTCCCTATTTATTTATTTAAAAATGTTTAGATTCCACCTATATCGTCCAATGCATGCTAGGCGGATTCCAATAGCAGACAAAATTCATAACATCTATAAACAGATGCAATACTTAAAACAACAAAAACAGACATAAAGCAAGACATTTCCAGACTTAAGCACATTGAAAGTACTCCCCCTAATAGCAATAGGGCTCAAAAGCCTGCCTAAACAGATGTGTCTTGAGTTGCTTTCTAAATTATTTGGTATCACTTCAAGCCCATAGGCATTCTACAACTTTGGCCCTGCAACCAAAAAAGTCCTATCCCGCATCTCCTGCAATCACGCTGCCAGAGTGGTAGGAATTACCAAGAAATTCTTATCCTTGGACCGCAGGCTCCGGGTCAGAACATGGTGCATAAGTAATTCAGCTAAATAAGAAGGACCACCTGAGTTCAGGGATTTGAGTACAAGGACCAGAGTTTTAAACTCCGTCCAGTAGCCAATGAAGCTCCTGTAACCAAGGAGAAACGTGCTTTCAACACTGAACACCAACTAAGAGACGAGCTGCAGTTTTCTGCAGAACCTGAATTGCTCTCAGTGAAGCAGCAGGAGTCCTGTGAACAAAGAATTGCAGTAATCAACTACAAATGGCATGAAAGCTTGGACCATAGTTTGAAAATCATTTTTATCAAGCACTTACCTAAAATGCCTCAGCAATCTTAGTTTAAAGTAACCAGACTTCAATATGTGCTGTATATGATCTTTGAATGTAAGTCTGGTATTGAACATAAAACCCTAGCTTCGGATTCATTATCAAGTAAATTTTAAAAGCCCTGCATGCGTGAATTATGGGGTTACACACGTAGCCGGCTGTGCGCGCCCTGTGTGCATTTTCAGAAAGGCTCGGCCACACACGTAACCCCTGTTATGCACAAAAGTGCTGGGCCTTTGAAAAGGGGTCGGACAGGGGGCGTGGTCTGGGCGGGGTGGGGATACAGGTTGGACAGTAGGGATATGATTTCATTTTGGACAATTTAGACAATTACAACAAAATTGTCTAATTCGTCCTGGTTCGGAGGACCCGAAAAACAAATGTAAATTTTCCGAAATTTCGTAAAAATTCATTTTTCGGGTTAGAGTGCACTAACAGGAGTGCGCACTAACCCCAAAATTGGTGTCCCCTGAAAAAAAAGCCCGACCCACGGGAAAAACAAAACTTCCTGCGGCGGGCCGAAAACGAAGCCCAAACCGAATGTTCTTACCGCTGCACACCTCTATGGGACAGTGCCTTTTGATTCTGTCCTGGGGAAGCGCGCGCCGGCAGCCATCCAGTGCATGGAGATTACTTCTGCTCCCAAGGAGCAGTAAGTAATCGAGCTGGAGAAGCGCTAATCCCATCACCGCACACGGTCTTTTAAAATTTCCCCCCCCATGCGTGGAGGAGGCCACCCACCCACACAGGCACGTGTGGATGTTAAAATCCACCATGCATGTGCGCGTGGATATCATATTTTATAACACATGCCGACGCGTGTATTATAAAATAGCCACGTCCACGTGCGCGTGCTGGGAACCACACGCACATCTTAAAATTGACCCCTAAATGTAGTTCAGATGAGATCTCGCACTTGTGCAAACAACTGTGTTCTTTTTAAGCAGATGCTGTTGAATCAGATGTGCATAGCTTCCTATAGCATACTTTATCTGTTGTGGGTCAGCACTCTGCATTATTTAAATGAAGATGCCATGTCATTTATAAAAGCCTTGGGATGAGGTGGCAATGACATTTGAACACATGAAAATGCTATCCTCCTCCCCCTCCCCACACACACACATTGACTGTTTGGGCTGTCAGTTTTTAATATTCAGTACATTTATTTGCTCTTTTGAATCAGAAAAATGTAACATTTGTTTCTAGCTAAAAAAAAGGATATTTCTTAAATCAAAGGGATTCTTTACCCTTTGAAAAGATTGCGTAGAAATCCTAACAGAAAGGGTTAATTGAATTGCAACTAATCCCATAAGATGGAAGGTCCTGTGACTAGCTGAGAAAGTATAGGGAAAAGCACAACTCTGTGCATATGTTATGGGTGAATTTTTAAAACATTTTGTGATTAAAAATTAGCAAATATGTGCATAAGAAGCATCTGCCTGCATATTTCTTGTTTTATAAAAATTGAAAATATGCATCTATTTTCACTTTTGCATACACATATATGCATGTAAGAAAAAGAGGGTCTAGGGCATTCTGGGGCAGAGCCAACATTTACACACATAGGGCCAGATTTTAAAAGCCTACGCACGTAAATCCATTGGATTTACGCGCGTAGGTGGGGTTACGCGCGCCGGGCCTATTTTAGAAAGGCCTGGAGACGAGCGTAAAGCTCCGGGACGTGTCTATGTCTCAGGGCTTCAAAAAAGGGGTGGAGAGGGGGCAGGGAGGGGGAGGAGCGGTCCAAGGGGCGGGACAGGATGGGGTCAGAGGCTCCCAGCACAGCAGCCATTTGCCGCTATGCCGGAGGATCGTGTGCCGGCAGGCTGCCTGTGCACTCAACCTGTGCCTGCCCAGAGGCAGGTGAAGTTAAAACGAAGATCGGGGGGGGGGGGGGGGGGGGGGGTTAGGATAGGGCTGGGGGGATAGGTTAGGGGAATGGGTAGGAAGGTTAGATTAGGGGGTTAGGAACTTCCCTCCGAGGCCGCTCCGAAATCAAAGTGGCCTGGGAGGGAATGGGTGAAGGCCGCGGGTGTCGGCGCGTGCAGGGTGCACAATTGTGCACCCTGTTGCATGCGCCGACCCCTAATTATATAACATGCCCTCACCTGTGTGCGCATATTATAAAATTGGGTATCCATGTGTGCGCGCCGGGTAGCACACATGGCAGAGTAGCTAGGGTTGCGGAGAGCGAATCCCATCCGCAGGATGAAGCTAGGTAATCAATCCCCTTGCTAACTCGTCTTGTTAGCGAAAACTGAGACCTTAAATATCTGGAGCCGGTGACATCATCTCAGGGGGACGCCCCTGAGGTTCGCGCCAACGCCGGTACATCAGTCAGGCCGCGCACACATGCGCGCCCTTCGGCATCTGGTCAACATGGCAGCTTGCAGCATCGAGCCGGTCCGGGAACGCCGGAGGAGTACGGCCTGGATTTATGCGTGTGGGAGGGGTGGGGGTTACGTGCGCTGGGCCTATTTTATAAAGGCCCGAAATGCGTGTAAAGCCCTCAGACCCATCTAAGTCCCAGGGCTTCGAAAAAGGGGCAGGGAGGGGGCAGGGCATGGCCAGAGGCCTCCAGCACAGTGGCCATTTGCCGCTGTGTTGGAGGATTGTGTGCCGGCAGGCTGCCGGCATGCGCAACTTGTACCTGCCTGGAGGCAGGTGCAAAAGGTACGGTAAATGTCAGGGGGGGTTAGAATAGAGCTAGGGGGTGGGAAGGGTAGGGGAAGGGGTGGGAAGGATAGAGGAGAGGGAAGGGAAGTTCCTTCACAGGCTGCTCCTAAATTGGAGCAGCCTGTGAGGGAACGGGGGAAGGCCACGGGCGTCGGCGCACACAAGATGCACTAGTGTGCACCCCCTTGCGCGCTGACCAGCAATTTTATAACATGCGTGTATGTTATATGTAGGCCCGTGCACTTCTTTTAAAATCTACCCCATAAGTTGCTATTTTAAAAGACACTTATGTACAAATTAGCTTTGCGAACTTACTCGTGTTACTTTACACCTGTGGAGGAGAAGCCTAGTGGTTAGAGCAGAGGGCTACGATGGAGGGAAATCAGTGGTCAATTCCTAATGCTGGTCCTTGTAAATTTAGGGAAGCCACTTCACCCCCTATTGCCTCAGGTACAAACGTACAGGGAAATTCATCAAACCACATGGTAGCACAATATTTTGTATCTCCCTGCCCAGATTCCACCCCCCCCCCCATTACAATGATCTTTTTTGCATTGATATGCATGAATGAATAATGCAAATGCATGTAAAGAAGGCCATGCATAAGTAATCTTATTCAAATATTGTATCCTGGCTGACAGAGATAAATGTGACAGAGATAAATGCCCTGAGACCCTAATGTGGATTCCCAGGCTCCTGCCTCACATTTAAAGTGGCAGCAACCCCTCCCCCCCCCCCAAAAAAAAAAAATCCCAGCAAAGAGGGAATGTTGATCAGGGGTTAATGCTGACCCCTGGCTCAACTTGGGGCCACCACTCAAGGTAGCCGTGGCTCCCCCCAAAGTGTAAAAATGAAAAAAATGTATCCATGTGGCGACGACCCTGGCCCCCTCCAATCCATCAAATAAAAATGTTGAGCCTCTCCCAGCCCTCCCTTCCCAACCTCCCCAGTCCATCAAATTCCAGAGTAGCCCTGGCCTCCTTTCCTATACCCCGTAGTCCATCAAATAACAAAGTAGCCTAAGCTCCCCCTTCCCTCCCTCCCCCCCAGTCCATCAGATACCAATGTAGCCCTGGTGCTCCCCTTCCCATCAAATAAAATTGATGATCCAGCTCTGGCCCCCTTCCCATACCCACTCCCCTCCCTGAAAGGTTAAATAGAAAAGGAATGCCCTGGGTTCTGTCCCCCTTCAAGCCACCATCCCCCCACCCTTGATCCCCCTCCAGCACCCTCTCAAACTTTAAAAATGATCCTGCAGAGGGGCCCGGTGCATTAGGGTAAGGTCTGGGGATAAGACCTAGGCCATGAGGTCCGATCACTGGACATTA
Organism: Rhinatrema bivittatum; assembly: GCF_901001135.1. Classification (NCBI taxonomy): domain Eukaryota; kingdom Metazoa; phylum Chordata; class Amphibia; order Gymnophiona; family Rhinatrematidae; genus Rhinatrema; species Rhinatrema bivittatum. The sequence continues at coordinate 379,928,264 of NC_042617.1, forward strand.
CCCCAGTCACATAACTGAGGCAAGGTCAGGTTAGTGCCAATTTATCACAATCCACTGTGATTTAAGTACTCTGAATAGTTTTGGGTCATCTGCAAATTCGAAGTGGTTGAAGTGTGGAATATAAAATAAATAAATGGTATTAAATGAGTTTATTGTATACTAATGTGTGAATGAACTGATTGGAGTTCAGGCTCAAGAACCAGGAGGGTCTTGATGACTTGGAGAAGGACTGGGCAAACTGATGGACTAATTGGTAAAACTAGTCATTTCCATTGATGTGTATGTTTTAAAAAACACTGACTTATGCATGTAAACCCTACTTCATTTTTACATATAAAATATACATATATATTTTACAAAATAAGTAGGCGAAGAATTCACATTCAATACATTTCTATTTGCTCTTTCAATGCATTGCATTAATTCATGTACATGACTACATACAGACGTAAGTTGTGGGGTAGACAGAGGTAATTTATAAAATGTGTGAATATCATACACACAGGTTACAAAATAGTAGTGTAGATCGGCTCGTGCCCATATAGGTGAGTAGATGCCCTGCATGCATTTTTTTGAGAGTTATCCTCCTAACTTACTTGCTGAGCAATTGATTTCAGTAGATGGGTTGAACCTATCTACTGGGCTGGGCAGAATGCTGGGCAGACTGGTTGGGCCTATTGGTCTTCTTTTGCCGTCATTTCTATGTTTCTGTGTAACCTGGCCCACAATCTTAGGTGAAGAAAAATAAATTTTGTTCTGGTTTCCTGTTAATTGCCAATGTAGACAACTATGAACATTTTGTATAGTTGTAAGGCACTATTTTATAACGTACATACACCTTATTATTTCATCATTAGTAAGTATGTGACAAGACTTTCTTAATCAATTTTCCCCCTAACCATTGACAGTGTCCCACTTACCATTAATACTCACAAAATTGAATGGGAAGAGGAGATAGACTAAATCCAATTAATGGCATATAATGATGCAAATACTGCCCACTGAGAAAGGTTAAAAGACTGAAAGAGCCCAGAAATTACAGTGAATCTTTTCCAACTGTTTTCCAGCATATTTTTCTTGAAGAATCCAAAAGTCAGATGGGATATGTTAATTTATTATTTTAGCCTTTGAACCCACTTCACTAAACAAATGGATGCATTTATTTATTTAGTTAGTTAGTTACTTATTTACTTATTTGTGCTTCATTACTCGCCTTACTGGAGGCCATCAAGGTGAAGAACAATCACAAAAACATCAAAGTCAAACAAAAATATAACATATTGCAGTGATCTGCATGGATTAAAATGTCCAGAAATTTCAACCCAGTTATGTTACAATTGGGACAATGACTTATAATCATAGCAATTCAATGGCCCATGTCCAAATACCAAAGCAGAGAACATCGAGCGACATTGTCTGAATTGCTGGGAGGGCTCCTCACCCAATAGAGATGCTGTTTGGTTTTGATTGTAAATATTACTACGTACCCTTTATCATAGGGCCTGGGGGGGGGGGGGGGGGGGTGACTGTGCGGAGCGGCAGTTGCTGCCCATAAGAGAAACCTGGGGGTGTCCTGCACAGAGCGGCAGATACTGCCATGGGAAGCTTGCTGGGCAGGCTGGACGGGCCATCTGACCCTTTTCTGCCATCATTACTAAGTTACTATGCAATAATTTTTCAGGCCTGAGAACCAGTGAACAGAGCCAACAGAATACATGGTGTCAATGCTCAGAGTATATCCCTATACCATTTGTTTCTTTGTTCAGCCCTAGGGAGTTTGAACTTTTGTGAGAGAACTCTTACTGACATTCCCAGGGCCAAATGGATCCATGGGAGGGACTTTTGGGGAGGGCAGGCTTGCTACTTAATTTGGTAGCACAGTTCTTTTCAGCAGCCATTTTGCAGTCATTCAAGAGGTGAATACTGCTAGCCCCCTTCATGCATCTTTCACCTTTCTCCTTCTTCCCTTTGCTGTTGTCATATCAATACCATACCACTGTGTCAGATTGACCATCTAACACAGCAACTTCTGTTTACAGCGAGCTAGCGATGCCATGATTGGTTCAGCAGTGGAGAAACCACTTGGATCTTTAGATCCCATCTATAGATCCACCAACCCTTATCATTCCCTATTTCTTCCCTAGGTGTTCCCCAATAGTTAGGGGGAAAATGGTTCATAATGCACTCCTTCAGAGTTTCTCAGCCATGCAAATGACGGTTGGGTCTGGTGGCAAAGTGTTACACAGAAGAAGGAACAGGCGTGGTATGTGCTGGTATGAGTTCATTCCACTTCTCCAGAAACTGGCAGTGCTGGTGTGCCCAAATGCTAGGGATGTGCAGGCAAAAGGTTTTCGTTGCGTACGTGATCCGTATTCGTGGGGGGTCAATTCCGTTTCATGCGGAAGTATGGAGAATTCAATAAGTTGTCGATCTGTAAATACGTTACTACTAAATTAACTACAAGCCCCCATCCTCCTGACCCCCCCCCAAGACTTACCAAAACTCCCTGGTGGTCCAGCGGTGGGGTCCGGGAATTCACTCAGACCCTCGGTGCTAGTTTCATCACGGCGCCGATAGCCTTTGTCACAGGGGCTACCGGTGCCATTGGTCAGCCCCTGTCACATGGTAGGAGCACAAGATGGCGCCGATGGCCATGTGACAGGGGCTGACCAATGGCACCGGTAGCCCCTGTGACAAAGGCTATCGGCGCCGTGATGAAACTAGCACCGAGGGTGTGAGTGAGTTCCCGGACCCCACCGCTGGACCACCAGGGAGTTTTGGTGAGTCTTGGGGGGGTCAGGAGGGTGGGGGGGGGGTAAATTTTTATTTAGGCCGAATTAAACAGAAATCAGTTTAATACGTGGGGAGTCGCGATGCGTTTCGCCTCCCCACGTATTTAACAGATAGCAAAAAATAAGTTGCGGATTACCAATACGTGGAAAACGGATGCACACCTCTACCAAATGCCCAGATTATTTATCTGGGATGTCACTACCTGGCAATTGATCCAGTCTGGGTTTACATCAATACGAAATCAGGCAAAACCTCTTTAATAATGCTTTAGAAAAAGTTCTTGAAACATTAGTACATTTTATTGCAGTTTTTAAAAAAATATATATTGTTCCTATGTCTAACACATCAGGTTTTTGGCTCTCTGTCCTCCCTGAAATTGAATAAATAATTTGGGATATGAAAACCCCAGTTGAGAGGGTGCAGAGAGAGGAATTCTAGCTCTACAACAACTTACTTCTGTTGGCATTTTGCAAGAAATGAGTCTAAAAATAGTCCCTCAATTTTTCTGCAGTGCTCATAAAATTCTGCACAATGACTGCACAGACAAGATGGGCCAATTGGTCTACTATGAGCCATCATCTAATATATTACTATGCTAATATCCTTTGCATTTTATTAATTGCATACCAAATTCAGGCAATTATACTGTGGTAGGCTTTTATCTTTTAGTTAAATTTTTTTAGAGAAATGTTATTTTATGTATGTGACCTAGTGCTAGTGCTACAGCCGTAGCAGTGGTGTTAATGAAGAAGCACAATTTATAACCCAGCACATTTAGCACCGAGAATAAAGGATTATTTAACAGAGGTCACAATTTACAACCTTACAGCTTGTCCTACTGGTGCACTAAAATCAAGACACACCAAGAATTTTAAAAATGCTGGTTTACCCTCTTTATCCACTGCTGCACTAAAGTAAGGAAAATATTGAAGGCGAAAGTTTAAAAAATATTCTCCATCTAGAAAAAAGATTGTTTTCAAAGTTTGATGCACACTGTACAAAACTGTCCACTTAAGACTGTTTTGTAGGCTTTCTATCTTTCCAAAAAATTTGTGGCCAAATCCTTCTTTTCCCACCAATCTCTAATTTCCAGGGTTTAGGTTGATGCTGGCACTTAAAATGGAGCCTGCATCACTCCTTGTAATTTGTGCCTCCGTTGCACAGCAACTTGTTCAGAAGTCAAATTTAGCATCTAAACACCCAAGGTTCAAAAGACATATGGGCCTAGATCTTCCTAAATAAAAGTTCTCCTTTGCTCATCACCTGAATCTGTGTGTCTTAAAAGTGGATGGGGCCTCAGGCAGAGCCAAGGTTGGGGAACGAGGGTGAGAAGCCTTAACTGAAGAGAGGCACCTGCTGGCTTAAATTTAAGAGCCCCATTTTAAAGCATCAAAAGTTAAAGTTAGATGCCTATATTCAGCCAATAACGTAGGTACCATAGATCAGCTGAAAATAAGGCATGCGATAATTGTGTTAGCACATGGCATGAATGCAAATATTTAGAAGGGGTAGGACTGGGGACGGGTTTGCAGGTAATAATTAATAATGAGGGGCAGTATTGCACTGTGTATAGCATAACACATGCAATTGCACAGTTTTAACACTGGAAATAGCTACACCTTTTTTCCTGGTGTTAAGCTGTGTGATATGCCTGAAACAGCCATTAGGGGTGTGCATTCGTTTTGAACTTAAATGGAAAACGCAACTTATTTTTTTTTTTAACTTAAAAAAGTGATGAGGCGTAAACGATCGGATTTCCAACTTATTCAACATAGCTATGTTGAATACGTTGGAAATCGCGATTGTTGATCTAAATAAAAATTTAAACCCCTCACCCTCCTTAATCCCCCCCCCAAGACTTACCAAAACTCCCCAAGCTGGCCAAAAGTTCCGTGAGGGTCCGGGAGCGGACGCGTGGGGAATCACATGACGCCGCGTCACTCCGACGTGGCGTCGACGTCACGTGATTCCCCTCGGGTTCGCTCCCGGAACCCTCGTTGGGCCCAAAAGGAACTTTTGGCCAGCTTGGGGGGGCCTCCTGACCCCCCCAAGCTGGCCAAAAGTGCCTTTTGGGCCCAACGAGGGTCCGGGAGCAGACCCGAGGGGAATCACGTGACGCCGCGTCACTCCGACGTGACACCGACCTCACGTGCTCCTTGCAAAGGAGTTCAGAAATGGCGTCCTTACCCCGCTGGACCACCAGGGAGTTTTGGTAAATCTTGGGGAGGGGGGGGATTAAGGTGGGTGAGGGGTTTAAATTTTTATTTGCACATATGGACATAGACTCAACTTATGGAATTCTCCATATGTCCATATTGACCGCAAATGACCCCCCCTTTCGACTTATGGACTTATGAACTTAAACTTTTGGTCTGCACATCCCTAACAGCCATAATGCTATTTGTGATAAATTCTGCAAATTGCATTTTGGCCTTGGAGAGAGAGAGAGAGAGAGAGAGAGAAAGAGAGAGAGTGAGAGAGAGGCAGTCAGTTTTATTTGAATATTGACCTTTAAGGGGGTAATTTAGTAGTATTGTCATAAGTTATCTGGCAAATGCATGCATAAAGGTGCACCAGTGTTCAAAGCAGACTTACATATATTTATGTCTGCTTCAAAAGTTATCCCACCAAATCTACTCACACACAATTATGCCTGCTAAAGTATCTGAAAAAATGTATATGCATACTTAAGAAAATCCAAAAGTATGTGTGCAACTGCAAACCCATCCCAACTCCCAGCCCTTGGGAACGTCTCCTCTCAGTATGGGCAAACTTATGCTGGAACAGGACATATGCATAGGGTTACCCACATATCATGCTGCAATTCTTTTACAAGACCTTTTCTTTGGAAAAAATACTGCTTTACCAGTAGAAATGCCCTGGGAAATTATCTTCCCCTGTGCCCAGCAGCCCTGGAAAAGAGACCTCTGGATTCTTCCACAGTTGAATTAGTAATGGGGGCAAAAGAGCAAAATGCTCAATAGGAAATTAAATCAATTGTTCAAACTGTAACCTTCTTGAACATTTACATTATTTTTTTTATAACGGTATAAGAAAATACAATAGGCGTCTCGTATTGAAAAAGACAGTCATTATATTCCAACTGGCAGAACTGTTCAGATTCACTTTGCAGTCCTCCCACAGAAAGTGCGCAGAATAGCTTTCCTATACAATAAGAAAGACCTTTCACGTTATCTATTAAATTTAAATTATATCTATCCAAAGTTATTGTTCATGCTCAGTGCTCATGTATCAGTGCTCCTCTCTCTCTCTCTCTCCCTTTCTCTATATATTTATACACAGATACATAAATGGTTATATAATATCCTTACATTATTACTTCCAAATGTGTCATGCTCTGTAATTAACTCTGAGGAACAGATATACTAACCATTTTCCCCATAGACACAAAATGGGGAAAAACTCTTTAGTACATTGGTCCATTAATAATGGGTTTTTAAAAAAAATGCTTTCCAACATAAGGAATGTTGGAAAGAATTATGAAAAAGGGATAAATATCCGTCCATCCCTCGGTCTGTTTTAGGTAAAATAACTCTTCAAAAAAAAAAAAAAGGGTTGGAAGTTCACTAAATTTAGCGTGCCAGAAGAAAATATGAATATCTCTGATTAATTAAATAAAACTGAAACATTAGATCAGTATTTTCAGAGAACCGAGCCTCCCATAAAAATCCCCATTTCTTTCTTTTGGTAAAAATCCCAGTTCCTTTCTGTGAGAAATGGTTAGAAGCTGTATGAACTGTTAGAATGCTGCCCAGCAATTCATTACAAATGACTTCACTCTACCAGCATTTACTACAAACCAATGCAGTCGGAGAGAGACGGAGACAGAAAGAGTAACTGATGCAACCGGAAATGAATGGCAGACTATACGCACTATTTGAACAACTGGTTTCCTGGTCAATCTTATTATGATTATACTGCGCCGCATATACACAATACAATAGCGTAACAAATTCTTATTATGTTATTTTATATATGTAGGACCAATACGCAACGAGTCTGTATGTCAATCAGACCCACCATGGAAAGGTCACATTACTTTATTAAATTGTATCTTCAAACTATTTTTTAAATTTTTTAAGTGCACTAAAAGCAGTCCATATTGCCACGGGAATTCAAAAATACTTGGAGATTCACTAGCATAGAATGCATGAACATCAGCAAAGTTGTAATACTTAGCTCATGACAAAAGTCCCGATGCAAATGCGTTTCGGACCATCCGGTCCTTCTTCAGGGGGCAATCATATTTTCCCTTCAGAGCAATCCTCGAGTCCACAGTCTTCCCTTAATGGCAACAGCACAAGCGTCTTCAAAGGTCCTTCTTAGGCGGTCTGATTTCAGACACGCTGAATTAACAACATGGCGATATAAGAAGGACCTTTGAAGATGCTTGTGCTGTTGCCATTAAGGGAAGACTGTGGACTCGAGGATTGCTATGAAGGGAAAATATGATTGCCCCCTGAAGAAGGACCGGATGGTCCGAAACGCATTCACATCGGGACTTTTGTCATGAGCTAAGTATTACAACTTTGCTGATGTTCATGCATTCTATGCTAGAAGTGAATCTCCAAGTATTTTTTAATTCCCGTGGCAATATGGACTGCTTTTAATGCACTTAAAAAATTTAAAAAATAGTTTGAAGATACAATTTAATAAAGTAATGTGACCTTTCCATGGTGGGTCTGATTGACATACAGACTCGTTGCGTATTGGTCCTACATATATAAAATAACATAATAAAAATTTGTTACGATATTGTATTGTGTATATGCGGTGCAGTATAATCATAATAAGATTTACCAGGAAACCAGTTGTTCAAATATTGCGTACTTGTACCTAGGTTTTGGAGTACAGGGTGTTTGGGCTGATTTAGTTGAGACTATACGCACTGCCACAAATATCCATATACCCTTCTTACACACACTAACATCCCCCCTGCACTATCTTCCCCCACATCCCTCACACCCCTTACATACACACATTCATATGCATCCACCACATACACACACATATATCCCCCACATCTTTCACACACATCACATACCATCGCACAGGCCCAGTGTGACAGGGTGTGCATATCGTGCATTTGCATGTGGTGGCACACCTAGGGAGGGGGCAGGCTGGAAGCATCAGGAGAGGCCGTGGGCCACCAGAAGAGTCTAACCAGCCAGTGGCTGAAGAAGAAGAGAGCTCCAGTGACTGAAGGAGAGGCCCATATTCCATGTATGGGCATATGTGCACGCAACCCTGTACACTTTTCCCTCCCTTCCTTCTCCAAGCAGGAAGATCGGTGGGCCGTATGGTCTGAAGATAGCAGGAGTCCTGCAGGGCCATGGTGGAGCTCATACCACCATGGCCCAAAGACATCAGGAAGTCTGCGGGGCCATGGTGGAGCTCATCCTGCCACAGCTTGAAGACAACAGGACAGGAGGCCCATGGGACAATGGTGAAGCTCATCAAACCACGGCCTGGTGATAACAGGAGACCATGTGTGTGAGCTTGAATGTATGTGTAAATGAGTGAGAGCCTGTGTGTGTTTGAGAGCCTGTTTGTGTGTGAGTGTGTGTCGCTTCTGTGTGTGTCTGTGTGAGAACCTGTGTGCCTGTGAATGTGTCTATGTGAGAGCTTCTGTGTTTCTATTAATTTATTTGCCTGTGACAGCCTATGTGTCACATATAGGCTCTCACAGGCACGTACAAACACACACACACACACACACACACACACACACACACTTAATGAATCTGTGAGGGTAAGGGAGAGGCAGCCTGTGTATGTCAGAGAGAGGGAGCATGTGAGAGAATGAATGTGTTATTGTGCATGTGTGTGAGAGAGAAGATACAATTTGTGTGGCCCTATCTCCCCCAATCCACAACAATCTCAAGGTGACTGGAAATCATATCCCAAGTATGGAAAGCAGATTTTTAAATCCTTATTAGTTTTAATTATTGGATGCAATTTGATGATTCTACTCTTTTGAAATATATATTTTTTTGAATGGAATAGATTGGATTTTTTATTCATCGATTTTTTAAATATTTTATTTATTTATTTATAAATTTTAGTACATCATCATTCAGTATTCTATCATGACTGGTTTATAATCAATAAAAGAATAAATCATGCAACAAATCATAAAAATGCAATATGTATAAAACTAACAACAAAAATAAAATATAATAAAGTTAATAAAATAATATATGAAATAAACATAGTTAACATGAGTTAAAAGTAAGAATAATAATTAAAAATTAAAAATTAATTTTATTGGTATCTGAGAAATTTTCAATATTCTATTCATTAACTGGTTTCAAATATTCTTTTATGAATATGACTTTACTAAGAGTGATTATTGTTTTATATTTCTTGATTTTATTATTTAATGTTTTATGAAGAATGGTAATGTTTCTATTTTTCCATTGTTGCTTTGCATTTAGAGGCTGGCTTGTTGTGGGTTCCAGTTCAGTTCTTCTCAGCAAATTTCTGTTTATACTTTTTGATCTCTTTGTTCTGTATATGGTCAGGGTCTCTCTGTGTTCTGCATGTATAACTGAGGTGAGGTATTTTACTAGCATGTAATTTCTGTGTAGGAGTCTATAGCAGTCTGGTTTCCTAATAAGAGTTTTTATTGGTGTTGCCTTTTCATAGAGAAAGCTGTTAGGGTTGCTTTGGTTTGGGAGGTTTACTATATTGTAATGGTAATTCCATTTATTCATTTCTTTCTGAGGGCCAAGCCTACACCCAGCGCACATTACAAAAAGTCTACTTCCATAGGAGTTCCAAGTGTTTTTTTTGTGCAGTTTTCTGGTTGGCACCACAGGAGTGCATGTAAATAGAATATACATGTAGTAAGTGATATTTTGCCTCAGAAGACTGTACTTTTGAATGTTCTTTTACATGTAAATTTGCTTTAAATGCATAATTTAATTGTGTGTGTCTATAAAGATGTGGGAGGGTGTGTATGTGTGTGTGTGTGTGTGTGTGGGGGGGGGGGGTGGCATGTGTGAGATTCTGTAAGGTTTGCCTAGGTATCTAATATACTTCCTTATCCATGGGTTCTGGGTGGGGGGATTGTCAGTATTTTTTAAATATAGATTGTAGGACTGATCTGGGCTCTATTTGATAATCCCGGGACAGGCATAGTAATTTTTCACACAGGGCAGCAGAAAAACTAGCACCGATCCTGCACACACACACACACACACATACACTCTCCCCCACATATTCCTCATATCTACACCCCTCATACATGCCCCACCCCACACTCCCAGAATCACATACTCATCCCCCACTCATATTCCACATACACATGCACCAAACCCCACAATGATATCACAAACACACCTGCTCTCAGCAATCCCACAGCTATCCACACTCATCCACACCTACACCCACCACCGAGACAGGAAAAATAATTTATTGTTTCTCAATTCACCTCCCACACTCCTTTGTGAAAAGACACACACACACTCTATTGCTCCAACCACATCCCTGCAATGACAACTGCCTTTTACACAGAGACATACCTCCGAAAAAGCCCATTCAAAACATCTGTGTTACACAGACAAGTCTACTACACATAACTTCCCCCACAAAACTCTCCCACACAAGCCTAACAAAATATACACACATCCCAATGCCTTCAAATACCTAGTTACCCCCCACATTTACATATGCATCATAGTCCCCAACACACAACCCTTTCATACATAAACAACTTACATCCTTCACAAACATTCACACACTCCCTCACAATCACATCTGCTATCTAAAACCATACAGCCATCCTCCCAAAGAACTCACCCACAACCTCCATAGACACCCACCCACTTCCACAAACCCTTCCAACCTACACAAATTCATATCCATCAAAAAAACACATACACAACCACACACCTATTTCTTCAGATACCTCAACACATCAACACTATGGGTCGGATTTTAAAAGCCCTGCGCGCGTAAATCCTTCCGGATTTACGCGCGCAGGGCACTCACACGCCAGCACACCTATTTTGCATAGGCCGCCGGCGCGCGTAAAGCCCCGGGACGTGCATAAGTCCCGGGGCTTTCTAAAAGGGGCGTGTCGGGGGCGTGGCTGGAGTGAAGCTGCATTTTGGGGGCAGCGACGCACGTGACACGGCGTTTCAGGGGCGGTGACGTGGGCGTGGTTTCGGCCTGGGGGTGTTCCGGGGGCATGGCCGCGGCCTCCGGACCAGCCCCCAGGACCAGAACACGGAGTGGGGCTGCCGGCCGACAAAGGTGGGGGGGGTTAGATAGGGATGGGGGGGTGGGTTAGGTAGGGGAAGGGAGGGGAAGTTGGGGGGAGGGCGAAGGAAAGTTCCCTCCGAGGCCGCTCCGAAATCAGAGCGGCCTCGGAGGGAACAGGCAGCGCGCACTGGGCTTGGCGCGCACAGGTTGCACAAATGTGCACCCCCTTGCATGCGCCGACCCCAGATTTTATAAGATACGCACGGCTACGCACGTATCTTATAAAATGCAGCGTACTTTTGTTCGCGCCTGGTGTGCGAACAAAAGTACGTGATCGCGCAAATTTTTAAAATCTACCCCTAAGTAAATACAGCCCTATACGACTATATATACACTCCTACATCACTGAACATACACCTCCACCATCCACACCCATCCCCCCCATCCATGTGCACAGACATGCCCCCACACAATCCCACACAAACCCATACTAATACTACCACACCTATATCCCTCATACACCATGTCCTCCATTTTCCCAACATCCCTTCCAATCCCACACATACCCTGCCCCACCTACAGTATAACCTCTTAATATTAGAGATGTGAATTGTGTCCTCGATCGTCTTAACGATCAATTTCAGCTGGGAGGGGGAGGGAATCGTATTGTTGCCGTTTGGGTGTGTAAACTATCGTGAAAAATCGTTAAAATCGTGAGCTGGCACACTAAACCCCCCTAAAACCCACTCCGACCCTTTAAATTAAATCCCCCACCCTCCCGAACCCCCCCCCCAAATGCTTTAAATTACCTGGGGATCCGGCGGTGGTCCAGAACGGCGGCGGTCCGGAACGGCCCCCTCAATAGAATCGTGTTGTCTTCAGCCGGCGCCATTTTTCAAAATGGCCGCCGCAAAATGGCGGCGGCCATAGACAAAAATGATTCGACGGAGGAGGTCGTTTCGGACCCCCGCTGGACTTTTGGCAAGTCTTGTGGGGGTCAGGAGGCCCCCCCAAGCTGGCCAAAAGTTTCCTGGGAGTCCAGCGGGGTTCCGGGAGCGATTTCTTGCCGCGAATCATTTTCGTACGGAAAATGGCGCCGGCAGGAGATCGAGTGCAGGAGGTCGTTCAGCGGCGGTCCGGAACCCCCGCTGAACGACCTCCTGCAGTCGATCTCCTGCCGGCGCCATTTTCCGTACGAAAACGATTCGCGGCAAGAAATCGCTCCCGGAACCCCGCTGGACTCCCAGGAAACTTTTGGCCAGCTTGGGGGGGCCTCCTGACCCCCACAAGACTTGCCAAAAGTCCAGCGGGGGTCCGGAACGACCTCCTCCGTCGAATCGTTTTTGTCTATGGCCGCCGCCATTTTGCGGTGGCCATTTTGAAAAATGGCGCCGGCTGAAGACAACACGATTCTATTGAGGGGGCCGTTCCGGACCGCCGCCGTTCTGGACCACCGCCGGATCCCCAGGTAATTTAAAGCATTGGGGGGGGATTCGGGAGGGTGGGGGATTTAATTTAAAGGGTCGGGGGTGGGTTTTAGGGGGTTTTAGTGTGCCGGTTTTCCTGCCCTCCCCCTTCCCCCGATTTACGATTTTTTAACGATAAATCGGGGGAATTGGTGTTGTATCGTGGCCCTAACGATTTTTTGACGATTTAAAATATATCGGACAATATTTTAAATCGTCAAAAAACGATTCACATCCCTACTTAATATACCCATACCTTCTATCTCCCCCGACACACCCCAAACCCCACTCCCACAAACCCCTCTTCTACAAATCTTTGTTGGAAAGTATTCCCATAGCCATGCCTCCAAATGCTTTCCCTATTTATTATTTTTCCTAACCACAAGAGTTAAAATCAGTCACCAAACCCCTGACTTTTGTCAGCTTAGGTCACAAAAAAAAATAAAAAATCACATGATATTTTTAAGGCTTTATGGGAAAAAATATTCAGGCTTATTCCTGGGATATAAAGTATATGCAAGTCATAAATTTTACACACAAGCCAGTGAGGGCACAAATTTATTGGGTGGTTTTCCCTGGCGAATATGTAGGGTAAATTCTTAAAAAAATAAATAACAGAATTCTGTTGTAATTTTATTTTTTATGCTTTACAGCATAAGGAATGTTGCAAGCAAGTATGTGAAAGGGGCTTGTGCCTATCTGTCCATCCACCTGTCCATCTGTAGGCAGAACAACCTCTAAAATAGGGATATAAATTGTCCTGCAAGAAGGAAATGTAAATATCTCAGATAAGTTTAAAAAAAAAAAAAAAAAAAGATACATCAGTTCAATATTTTCAAAGAAATGAATTTCCTCCAAAAATCCTCATTGGTTCTATGGGAATGGAGGGTAAGGGGGTGGCACTAGATCCCAGGGACTAGTTGCCATTTATGGGACAACCTCAGGGGGGCAGGAGATTTGGATGACTGGGGGCAGTGTCAATCCTAGAGGCTTTTTTCTTTCTCACTATTTTTTCTATATATATAGATATATATTTTTGTATATAGGCTGCCTCAACAGGCAGTGAAGGTGGGGGGAAAGAAGTGGGCAGAGGTCTCCAAAGACCCCCTGGAGAAAGTTTTCACTTCAAGAGGGGGTTTATTTTTAGGCTGTGTGGCCCTTTAAATAGCAGTCCAAGTGCATCGGGACCTGTGTTCACATCCCAGTGCTCTGGGGAACAGTTAGTTACAGAGTTTCAGTTCTAGCTAACTGTTTTGAAAATTATGTGGCTTGCTGAGTTATTTTATTTTTCGAAGCAGAAGGTATGTGAAGCTTCAGCCAAACCATCTGATATCTCTCTGCAGGGCATTTGGAAACTTGTGTCACAAACTGAGTGCACACTAATGCAGACTATATCTCGGCTATGTGAATTCTCAGCAGGAACTTCCACCAAATTGACTGAAATGGAGAAATGTGTTGGGGAAATTGAGTCTCAAGCAGCCTCTGTTAGAGTCAAGTGTCCACGTTACAGGCTACTCATTTAACTTGTATTAAGGGAAATCTTTTTCTTCATAGTAAAATAGAATCTTTTGAAAGTGCTATTAGGTCTAAGAATCTATGCTTTCTACATTTCCCTAAAACTAGGCTGCTTGTCGCTACTGAGCATTTTAAAAGATATGTCTATGAAGTTTTGCAGATTTCACAAGATAAAGAATTTTCTTTGTCTATTATGCTCCTGTACTTCAAAGGGTCATGAATGAAGAGGAATGAGATTTAAATATCTTAGCCTCATTTTACAGTTCAGATGTTTCTAATCTGTATGTTCTAATGATAATATATATCACTTGTTACCTTTTTAGAAGCAACTTATAAAGATTTGATGTTAAGGCAACATTTTAAGTATAAAAATGAATTTTTTTGTAGCCAAAAGTTTGAAATATTTCCCAACATATCTAGACCTACCCAGGCCAGTAGAAAAGTATTCCTACAATTGAAGCAATGTGTTACAGATTTAGGTGCAGCATTCTACTTGAAATATACGAGTATGTATTTATTTATTTATTTGTTTTTGAACTTTTATAAACCGACGTTCCTGTATAGAATACACATCACACCGGTTTACATAGAAACTGAACAGTCGCCTGAGAGCGATACAAGGAACATGTGATACAAGAAAATTAATAACTTCACAACAAATCAACTTTGGATACGTTCAATTAAATACAAAGAAAATGAGAAACTGTTGAATGCCAGGTGAAAAGCTCATGACCTTGAGAGCAAGTTAAAGGATTGTGTTAGAATACATTTGCGATATGCTAAATTATAGGTTAATTAAAAAGGTTAATTAATACAATTTAAAAACAGGTCTAATATGCAGTATGACGATGGTCTGCATAGGGTGAACTGGACATGCTAGAGGGCAGTTGGACATGGTGGACTTGGCACGTGGCCCCAGGTAAGATCTGGGAGGAACTAAATCGAATAGGTACTATTCGATTACAGTACTACTAATTCGATTAATTCAAATGAGGTACTACTACTATGTAGTAGTAACTTATTGTATATAAGGGGGTTAAAATTAGTTTTTCTGGTTCATCTCATCCTGATCAGTTTATTTTGATAAAGCTTAAGAATTCAAGTAGCTGGAATTGTCTAAGGAAGTGAGACTTTAAGATCTTTGATTAGTTTATCTTTTTTTTTGCTTTGTATAATCTTTAATCTCCTTTGTCCCTCAATGTATACTTGGAATGTTCCATTTATATTTACATATTGATAGATATATTTCATTATTTTTCTTTTTAATTCATTGTTCTTTGGTTTTATCTCATTTACATGATTTAATGCAAATAAAAATATAATTTCAAAAGCTGTGCATGTAGAGCAGCTCATTCTAACAGGGGCATGTTTTGGCCCAAAAAAGCAAGCAATATCACAAATATTATGCAATATCTCAGCAAAATGAGTATATTATGCGATAAACACTAGTTTTCATACATTGTACCCATATCACAGCTTAATTTATGACCCCTTAAGGTTGAGACATTTATAAAGGCCCAACACAAAAGATATGGTAGTTCATCTGAAGAGGGATGCTGTTTAGTCTTGTGAACTTATATATTTCCAAACCTTTTTTATTGGTCTTTTATAAGTATTAAGAGCCAATATTGTCAACAAATGGTTAAGAAGAGATAACAAGAAAATTAAACCACCAACTCTAGACTTAGGAATCATTAATATTACGCCCTCAGAACAAGTATGAGACCTAGGAATTCAGGTCAATGAGAACTTATCTATGAAAAACAAATAAGTAAATGAATCAAAACAGGATATGCCAAACTGAGTATATTACATCGGCTAAAACCATTGGGCCGGATTTTTTAACCTACACGTGCGACTTACATTTGTGCGCACTAACCGGTGCGTAAATATGTACGCCTGATTTTATAACATGCGCATGCAACCGCGTGCATGTTATAAAATCCAGGGTCGGCGCGCGCAAGGGGGTGCACACTTGTGCACCTTGCGCGTGCCAAGCCCTAGGGGAGCCCCGATGGCTTTCCCCGTTCCCTCCGAGGCTGCTCTGAAATTGGAGTGGCCTCAGAGGGAACTTTCCTTTGGCCCCCCCCCCACCTTCCCCTCCCTTCCCCTATCTAACCCACCCCCCAGCCCTACCTAAATCCCCCCTACCTTTATTTTGTAAATTATGCCTGCCTCTGACAGGCATAACTTGCACGAGCTGGCCAGCTGCCGGCGCACAATCCCCCTGCTTTGCTGCTGTGCCAGAGGCCTCGGTCCCACCCCCGTCCTACCCCCGGACCACCCCGCCCATGCCCCACCCCTTTTTTCAAGTCCCGGGTCATATGCACATCCCGGAGCTTTATGCACGCCACCGGGCCTTTTGAAAATAGGCCCGGCGTGCGTAACCCCCTCCAACGCGTGTAAATCCAACTGGATTTACGCGCGTAGGCTTTTAAAATCAGCCCCATTGCTAACAGGACATCTACACTGTTCTACAAACACTAATATTCTCAAACTAAAACCACTACAGCTACTTCAAAATGTCTCTGCTAGACTGTTACTTTGGAGAAGGAAATTCGAACACATCACTCCCTCGCTGATAGCATTACACTGGCTTCCAGTACAATCCAGAATTCACTACAAGGTATTAACTCTAATTTTTAATATCATAAACAATATTAACCCTTATTTATTAGGAGTGACACTTCAACACTACACATCACAAAGAGCACTAAGAGCACAAACATAGTTCTTCTAATGGTGTCTTCCACTTGGAACACACAACTAATGCAAATAAGAGACCAAATATTTTCCATAGCCTGCGCCAAGTTGTGGAACTCTCTTCCAGAGTCTTTACATTAAATAACAGAAAGAAAGAGTTTCCACAGAGAACTGAAAATGTGGCTCTTTAGAATAGCATACGACCTAACATAAAATAATCAATATGCTGATATTTCCAACATCAGTACCAGAGACAAAAACAGTGTTATGAAAAACAAGTTATGTCCAATGTAAAGTGTAATGTTGGCAGAATCAGAAATGGGATTTGTGTTGAACAAAAACAATGTAAAATATGAACTAGATTAAATAGTTATTAGGGATGTGCAAAGGGAAGCCATATGTTGCACTCGGGTTTCTTATTTGTTGGGGGGCAGATACGTTGCATTCAGCAAGGGGGGCCCCCGATATGTACATGCATTAATTCTTATTTGTTTCCTGGGTAAAATTGAATTAAGTACAACCCCGACCCTCCTGACCCCCCCAACACTTACCAAAACTCCCTGGTGGTCCAGCGGGGGGTCCGGGAGTCATCCCCTGCACTCACACCCTCGGCTGCCGGTATTCAAAATGGAGCCGATAGCCTTTGACCTTCTATGTCACAGGGGCTACCGGTGCCATTGGTCAGCCCCTGTCACATGGTAGGAGCAATGGATGGCCAGCACCATCTTGTGCCTTCGCTCCTGGACCCCCGCTGGACTTTTGACAAGTCTTGTGGGGGTCAGGAGGGTCCTCCAAGACTTGCCAAAAGTCCCTGGTGGTCCATCAGGGGTCCAGGAGCAATCTCCTGCACTCGGGCTGTCAGCTGCCAGTAATCAAAATGGTGCCGATAGCCTTTGCCCTTACTATGTCACAGGGGCTACCGGTGCCATTGGTCAGCCCCGTCACATGGTAGGAGCACAAGATGGCGCCGGCTATCCATTGCTCCTACCATGTGACTGGGGCTGACCAATGGCACCAGCTCGATACGTTGCGGATTACAAATACTTAGGAAACGAATACACACCCCTAATAGTTATTAATGTGACATCCTAGAATATGGTGAATGAGAACTAGAATATGTGTTTGTTATGGTGCTAAACTAGAATGTGAATGCTGCTACACTGTATGTGAATGTTGATCAAGAATATGAATGCTGATAATCTTCTTTTGGAATGACGGTATATAAAATGCTTAAATAAATAAATAAATAAATAAAATATTGTCAACAAATGACTGTTTCAAGTCATTTTTTTCATCACCATACTATAATTGCAACCGCTAATATGAACCACAGAAATATTGAATGTTGAAATACTAATTTAACTGATGATGCTACTTTGCACTCAGATATAGGAAGTAGAAAGTCACTGTCAACAGCCTTTCAGTAGTCTGCCAGTCGAATGTGGTAGGCAGATCAGATGTGAATGCAAGGATTTCTGTTTAGAGCTAAATAAACAATTTACTGTAACTAGCAGCAATGACTGTTGTGTCGGTTTTGTAATATGTTTGGTTACAGAAGATTTTGCTTCATCCCCAGATTGCACGCATTCCAGCTGCACTTTCTAACAGGTGCATGTCTGAAACCCAGGCTTGAGCATTCTCAAAGATGTTTTTGAAATGTTTGCCTTGCAGAAGGTGTGTGCCTTGTTGTGTGCTTGATTGGCACAACGTTCAGCAGTAAATATAATGTGAAATCTAGGTTAATATCAGTCTTCCAGCAACTTACAGTGCCTTTGCTTAATGAAAGCATGTCTCTTTCTGAATAGGAATACATTTATTTTTATAAAAAAATAAAGAAACCAAGGTAGCAGAAATTTAATAAAGATTTGTAACTTGTTTACACTGGTAGACAAAAGGGAATTAATGTAAAATAGAAACATTTAATACCATGCTAGTTTATGTCATTAGAAACTGTTACACAGAATAGGCCCTCTAGAAGATAGTACCTCATTTTTTGGGATATTCTATGTTCAGTAAGGGTTAACAAATTAAACAATAAAATTAACATTCTTGTCTGATTCTATGACTTTGACTATAGTGGTGCATGCTGTGGTGCAGCACATCGATGATAGAGTCTGCTGAGAGTGCTGACACAGCCCATAGAAGTGACATGTTTGAACTTGGAGAGGGAGATAAGATGGTGGCTGGCGGCTATTGTGGCGGTTCTTGCCTGCCATACAGCAGCACTGAATGATGGTCTTGGAGGTGACCTTCCTCCAGCTCTGACAGAATCTGAGTTGCTCAGGCTTTCGATCTGGTGTGTGTGTGGGGGGGGGGGGGGGGGGGGGGGGCAGAGGTTAAATGATGGAAAAATGTGAGCATCTTTGCGTCTGTGAAATGCATCATGTAATCTTAACTCTAGCAGCCGCCACTTTACCCACGTGGTCGATGTCCCTACCTTCTGGCTCTTTACTCTCCGTAGACACATAAGTATTCACTTTATACACATGAACAACACAGAGAACTGTCGGTGGTATAATAAGGCCGCAGCTTTTATTTAACACATCAATAAAAACTTCCCTGGGTACCCGAGCCGGTGTGATGTCTCCACCGCTGCCCGCCATAGGGACCAAGCAAGGCAGTCTTACTCCCTGAGCCCCCCCCCCCCCGCCTTGTCCACCAGCAAGGGGACCCTGACCATCGGCGCATTCCATGCCCCCACCTTTTGCGCCACCCAAGGCGCTGATCGGCTACCACGCCGTCCTGTGATGTCACCGGCACCACTTGCAATATGCCCAACCGGCCCGGGTAATCGCCAAAACACAAGGTAGGGTGGATCCTTGCCTTGTGTCCCCCACTTCATGAATAAGCTGCGGTCTGTGCCTTTTCTTGTCCTACTATGCCCAGAAGTAATCCCGAAGAGCATTATTAAATATACTGCAACCAATGGCAACACGTAGAGCATTATCAAATATGCCACCATCCTCCAAAGAGTCTACCAGTCCTTTATTATTACCTCCCCCTGGCAACCCTCGAACCCTCGGGCACCGTAGTAGGGGCATTAACTGTTCTTGACACATGCCAGGCTTTCGCATCCATGTGACACCCCACTTTGGCGGTGCCAGTCCCAAGTGTGGTCCGTGGGGTCACAGGTCCTTACCTCCCAGCTGTATCCTTATTATGATTCTTATTACCTGTGTAGCAGGTCCTTACTCCCCAAATATATCCTTATAATTGTTATTACCTGTGTAGCAACCCTCAAGCCTCTCGGGTGTCATATCCGTGGTAATAACTGTTTTTGTCGCCCGCTATGCTTTGAGATGATCCACCCTGGCCATGCCAGCCCAACGTGTGGCCCATAGGGTCACACATGTGCTCTCTTATCGGCCCTCCGCATATATGCTTACCCAATGACCAATCTAAACACTTAGGGGCGGATTTTCAGAGCCCTGCTCACCTAAATCCGCCCAAAACCGGGCGGATTTAGGCGAGCAGGGCCCTGCGCGCCGGTGAGCCTATTTTACATAGGCCTACCGGTGCGCGCAGAGCCCCGGGACTCGCGTAAGTCCCGGGGTTCTCCAAGGGGGGCATGTCGGGGGCGTATCGGGGGGCGGGCCCGGTCATCGCGGCGTTTAGGGGGCGTGTCGGCAGCGTTTTGGGGGCGGGTACGGGGGTGTGGCTATGGCCCGGGGCGGTCCGGGGCATGGCCGCGCCCTCCGTACCCGCCCCCAGGTCACGTCCCGGCGCGCAACAGGCCCGCTGGCGCGCGGGGATTTACTTCTCCCTCCGGGAGGCGTAAATCCCCGGAGAAAGGTAAGGGGGGGGGGTGTGGACAGGGCCGGGCGGGTGGGTTAGGTAGAGGAAGGGAGGGGAAGGTGAGGGAAGGGCGTTAGAGGATTCCCTCCAAGGCCGCTCCGATTTCGGAGCGGCCTTGGAGGGAACGGGGGTAGGCTGCGCGGCTCGGCGCTCGCCGGCTATACAGAATTCATAGCCTTGCGCGCGCCGATCCAGGATTTTAGTGGATACGCGCAGCTCCGCGCATATCTACTAAAATCCAGCGTACTTTTGCTGGCGCCTGATGCGCCAGCAAAAGTACGCCTATTCGCGTTTTTTAAAAATCTACCCCTATATGTAAGAAATAATTAAGCCTTTTGTTAGATATGGTCACTTTATCCAGAGCAAAACCCTGGTATCCAACCATACCAATTACATACAAACCATGTCTCCTCATCAAGAACCCATTGGGTCCATCATAATAAGGCCATATACGCGTTATGTCCTGGCAGGAACCTCTTGGGCGGCCCATCAGATGATATCACTAACTCCGGGTACTTAGCCTCCGCTCACTATCAGCGCTAAGAGATAGCCAGGATTATGGTCCTGCTAATTCTGACTGCTTCTAAGCCACCCGCTTGGAAGACCTCCTCCAGCCTTACGGGGTACTTTGCTGATTCCAGAAAGGTCTGGGTACCCGCTCCTCGGGGCCCTTCTGCTTCTTTCAACCCTCTGGGATTTGCCTTGCTTTAACCACTCAGGACACCCGCTCCTCGGGGGTCTTGTCTGCTTTCTCTAAGGTACTTGCTCCTCGAGGGCCTACTCTCTTGGGTATCCTGCTCCACGGTCCTCGGATCCCTCTCCTCGGCTCACCTTCTACAGTGGAAGTTATCACCTCAACTACAGCTACCAACTCTGTGGGTACCTCCGCTCTTCAGGCTCTCTCTCTCTGCTTTACCCTACCAGATTTTTTGTTACCCTGCTCTGCGGACCACTACCAGAAAGCATTCAACGTCTGGAGTCCGAGTCTTGCAGAGGTATCACGAGTCAACAGGCTTGCTCGCTCCTCGGGTAGGCTATTGCTGTACAATAAAGCTTATCTTCCCCTGTGACTGCTTACTACTGAGTCTAGCCAATCATTGAGGTTCCCCTCAAGGCCCCTCCCCGAGGGAGGAGTCATTGCCTATAGGACAAAGGGTCCACAACTATGTCTCAAACACCACAGATTGCTAACTCCGTGGACTCGGCTCAGCTCGCAGCCCTGCCGGCCATTCCTGGCTTGTCCCATCGGATCACCGAGCAACAAAAGTCTTCTGAAAATCTGGCCGCCACTTTTAATCCGTTATATGCTCAACTGAACACCTCGACAGCTCCAATTAAAGCACTCATATCTCCAGTAGTGACTGTTAAAGCTATTGTGCCTTTATCTACGCCTACACGCTTCTCGGGGGGAGCACAGTTGTGCGGAGGTTTTATTAACCAATAGAGATGTGAATCAGAACCGGAATCGGTTTGGTTGCGGTTCCAATTCAAATCTTGCAATTTTTATAGTCCGGCACGATTGGTTTTTTGTTTATCGGCTGTACCCGAGCCGATAAACAAAAAACCCACCCCAACCCTTTAAAAATTACCCCTTTGCTTTCCGAACCCCCCCAAAACCGTTTTAAAATTACCTGGTGGTCCAGTGGGGGCGCGGGGAGCGATCTCCCGCTCCCAGGCCATCAGCTGCGCTAATAAAAATGGCGCCGATGGCCCTTTGCCCTTACCATGTGACAGGGTATCTGTGCCATTGGCCGGCCCCTGTCACATGGTAGGAGCACTGGATGGCTGGCGCCATCTTTAAAAATGGTCGACGCCATCTTTAAAGATGGCACCAGCCATCCAGTGCTCCTACCATGTGACAGGGGCCGGCCAATGGCACGGATACCCTATTACATGGTAAGGGCAAAGGGCCATCGGCACCATTTTTATTAGTGGCAGCCGACGGCCCGAGAGCGGGAGATCGCTCCCCGTGCCCCCACTGGACCACCAGTTAATTTTAAAATAGTTTTGCGGGGGTTTGGGAGGGTGGGGGAAGCAAAGGTGTCATTTTTAAAGGGTTGGTGGGGTTTTTTTTTATCCAGCCATCGGCGCCATTTTTATTAGTGGCAGCCAAAATGGCGCCGATGGCCCGAGAGCAGGAGATCGGTCCCGGGGCTTCCACTGGACCACCAGGTACTCGTAAAAAGTTTTGGGGGGGTCCAGGAGGGTGGGGGAAGGAAAGGGTTTAATTTTAAAGGGTCGGGGTAGGTTTAGGGGTTATTTTGGTATGCCAGTTTTCCCGCCCACCCCCCAAATAACTCCCGTTAGTGGACACTAACCCATTAACGATTTTTCATGATAAATTGGGGGAATTTCTATTGTATCGCGCACTGTAACGATTTTTGACGATTTAAAAAATATCAGACGATTTTTTTAAATCATCAAAAAACGATTCACATCCCTATTAACCAATGTAGTATGCATTTCTCTTTGCCGCCTAACTACTTCCCCACAGAGATCTCCAAGACCACTTATATTCTATTACTACTTGCTGGAAGAGCCCTGTCGTGGGCTTCACTACTACTATGGGAACGCAGTGATCCAATGTTGAACAATTTGGTTGGCTTCTAGGATCTCTTCAAATCTGTATTTGTTGACCCCGCTCATCAAGCCATTGCTGGATCTACCCTGCTGCTTTTCCAGCAAGGTAACAAACCATTACCAGATTATGTGATTGAATTGAAGACTTTGGCATTCGAACTGCACTGGGACTTAGGATGTCTACATGCTATCTTCTTGGAGGGCCTTAACTCTCTATTGAAGGATGAATTGTTGGCTCGTGATTTGCCTGATACCCTTGAGTCTCTCAGAATTGGCTGTAAGAATTGACTGCCGCATTCGAGACTGGACTCAGGTGGCAAAGAGTCCTCGTAAGCACATCCAGGGAAGTAACCACCCTAAACCCATGCATACTGCTCTCAGCCTACCTTCTTCTTCAGAAGAAGATGAGCCTATGCAATTAGGTCGTAGCACTTAACTTCAAAGGAGAAACATTTTCATAAGCGCATGGGGTTATGCATGTACTGTCCAAACTTGTCCCATCTGTCTGGGAAACATGAGGCCAAGGATCCTCAGGAGGACTTTTCCTTGATCCAACTACACCCACTCCCCCATTATCTTTGCCCATCTCGCTGATCTGTGGAAGCCTGTAATTTCAAACCCTTGTCTTCGTGGACTCCAGAGCCGGAGGAAATTTCATCTTAAAACGATTGGTGGAAAATCTACGTATTCCTACTATGCCCATGGCCATGCCATTACACAACAGATACCCGGAGAACCCCTTCCTGGGGAGGTCTCGTTGACCAAACAACCCATAAGCCTATGCACTGGGGTACTTCATTCAGAGATCCTCTCTTTCCTCATATTGGAAAAGGCCTTGCACCCTGTGATGCTCAGATTGCCCTGGCTACCCGACCATATGCCACAGTTCAACTGGGCCACATTGGAACTATCACGATGGGGATCTGGCTGTCATGGTAGATGCCTTTCAGAAGTCGTTCCAGTACCCTGTATGCCTACTATACCATCTTATCGGGCCTACCTCCTCAATTAACCTTTTAGGATGTATTCTTGAAACAAGCAGCAGATGTACTTCCTCCTCACATGGTTTTCGACTGTGCTATCAACTTGAAACCTAATTCAGAGCCTCCCCAGGGAAGAGTTTATCCTCTCTCAGCAGCAGAGACTAAATACAAGAGAACCTTCAAAAGGGATTCATCAGACCCTCCAAATCCCCGGGTGGCGCAAGGTTTTTGGGTTTTTTTTGTAAGAAAAAGGACAGTACCCTTCGGCCCTGCATCAATTACAGGGGTCTGAACAAGATTACTATCAAAGACCGGTATCCCTTGCCTTTAATATCAGAATTATTTGATTTGACAGACTCCAGGGAGCCAAGATGTTCTCTAAATTGGATCTTGATGCCTATCCGCTCCGGTGACGAATGGAAAACAGCCTTAACACCCGCGATGGGCCCTTCGAATATCTTGTTATGCATTTCGGATTAAGCAATGCACCAGCAGTGTTTCAAAATATTATGAATGAGATCCTGCGGGACCTGCTGTATCGGTGCGTAATGCTGTATCAGCGCGTAATGCTGTATCAGTGCGTAATCTTTTCACAAAATCTACAAACACACCAGGAAGATGTAAAAGGTTATGATATGCCTGCACATGGGTTCCATGGACATGCGCCCTCTGGTGCCCGCCCAAGCAGTGGATTCCCCTCTCTCCCCTCCAATCCAACTGTGATGCAGCAGCTGCTGTGCTTGCTGCACTGTTTAGTTTTGTGTGATACCGCCCTGAGGCCACCCAGCTCGCCTCACTAGCCATCCAGTCCCATTCCCGTCAGAAGGAGTACCTCACACCTCCCGCCTCAAATTCCTCCATCTGGGGCACGTCTCCCCCCCCCCCCCCCTGTGAAACCATTTTTCAGGTCTAAACGGATGCATTGCATTGGCTGGGAACCGAACCCAGGTCAACTGCTTGTTCCATCCCCTCACCTGTCCAACCCCCAGTTTGCGACCCCCCTAAGAACATGCCCCACTGGATCAGACCAAGGATCCCTCAAGCTCAGCATCCTGCCTTCAACAGTGGCACATCCAGTTCCCAAAAACCTGACAAGTACCCACAACTAAGTCTATTCCCTGTCACTGTTGCCAGCACTAGCCGTGGCCATCTTCGATTCAACTTAATTAAGAGCAGTTCATGGAATTCTCCCAGAAATTATCCAATCCCCCTTTTTTTTTTTTTTAAACGCCAGCTACCCTCACCGCTTTAACACATCGTCTGGCGACCAATTCCAGTGTTTAACTGTGCGTTGAAGGACTCTCTCTGATTAGTTTTAAATGTGCCACAAGCTAACTGTGTCCAAACTTACCAGCTGCGGGCCGTTTGCTGCCACGAGCACCTCCCAGACCCTCGCGTGGGAATCCGCTCACCTACACCTCTGTCTGCTTGGGGCACCACCCCCAGCCTTCCTCCGCCTCTTCTTCCAAGATCCATTCCCCCCCCCCCCCCAGGCCTCTGGCACTCCTCGCATGCGTGACCCAGGCGGGGAACCCCTAGACCATCTCGTAGTGCCGACCAACCCGTCCACTGTGGAGAGAAAAAAAGAAAACTTTTTTTTTAAAGTGGAATTGGTAAGGAGAGCGACAGCAGGACTCAAACCCTGGTCAATAGCCCACTGCTCTAACCACTAGGCTACACTCCACTGGCATACTAAGCACTTGTGTGTACCTGGGCAAGGGAACCACTGGGCAATCCTGCAGTACCGACCCCCCCCCTTTTTTTTGGGGGGGGGGCACACTCTGGGGCGAAAAGGGGGTCCTGGCCTCCATCGCAGCCCTTTAAAGGGCCAATGACGTCATCGGCCCGTGTTGCCAATGCTCCTGCTGTACGCCGGCACCGGGGGTGTGGCCTAGCCCCACGCCATCGCGCTCTCACGCGTACAGGGGGCGGGTGATGGCCCATTCATGTGCCGGTGCTGCTGCGTCGGCGAGCATCTCTCCTCCCCCTTTTGACGGGATGCCGTCCTCGGTGGGGGAGGGGGCGGCGCATCGGTTAAGGGTGGGCTCTGGCCATTCTTCTCAGGCCCCCCTATTTCTAGGTGGGTAGAGGAAGTGACAGTCACCAATTTGGGTCACTTGAAAAAAGTGCCTAAAACATCCTGTAGGAATAAAAACCCCAAGTTTACTACTCTACATGCAGCAAAATGTTTACTCTGACTTCAATGGAGAAGTGGACTGAATTTCAGAGAGAAACAGAAATGCTGAATTTCTAACTAGCTGCAGTTGCAACTGAATTATCTGATTGCATGATTTACATGGGCTGCTGATAACAGGAGTCTTATCTTACAAACACAGCAGAGAACTCAAGCAAGTCTGTGCCTACATGCTGAGTCCTTCAGAAAAGGGCTCCGAAAGACATTAGAGGCCAGGTGTGTGTATGTAAAATCAGATCCAAACCGGTCAACATGTCTCAGTTCTGCCTGGAGACAGGACTCTCCAATCACAAAAAGGAGCTGTCAGACAGGTCAGTCCCATCACAAGACCTGATCAGCTCTTGGTCATGTGCCTGCCTGATGGTCAAAGTGTGTGTGGGGTGGGGGAGGGGTCAAGACGTCTACGTGAAGAAGAACCCAATCAGAATTGGGCTCATGTCACTGAATTAGTATGTATTAAGCCTCTGAATATGCATACACTGGCTTTTAAAATCCCTTGGGAAAAAGGGCTCGGGGTGGCAGCTCATCAGATTCCACTCACAAGTGAGAAGATGTCAGAGACACTCCTGTCCTGCCCTGAAATTATGCTGATCAATCAGATCCAGTATCCTGAAGGGCTGTAAGGAAGAGCTCCCCAGCCCTGCTATTGTATCCAGAGTCACAGTTGCCAGGGTCTTTCCAAGGAACTAGGCAAGTCCACTGCCTTCCTTCAGGCAAACCCACACAGCTGCTTCAGAGATAGAAACAGCATCTGGTACTGTCACTTTCCTTACAACTCAGAGACCAGGGATCTTCAGCGATGAGAAAGGGTTAATGCCTGGCTTATTGTCTATGGGCTAGCAAGTTAGGAGTGATTTAAAGTATGAGCAAGTTGCAGCCAATGTGATGTCTTAAATTTCTTCTTATTTATTCATATCTGACAAACTAATTATCAGAAGTGTATTCTGTGCTAAGGATTTATTATAAGTTTCTCACCTAGCATAAGTTGTTATTTTGTTCTAAGTGGTAAATCTGAAATATCTAAAAATCAATCAATCTGATTCTGAGACAAACAGGTGTCCTTCCCTGGGCTTTTTGTATCGCATATAAGGTGATAAGTGGTGAGTTTCTGTAGCAAGGCCAGGAACCCCCAGAGAGGGAAGGGGCGGGCAGCTGGCAGTCTCCTCCAGGCTATGTATATCCTTGCATTGCCTATATTCCATTCACTTGTTTTCACTCCTAGCTCCTGGAAATAAGAGGTTGCATTCCCAAAACCTACATAGCTAATAGCTGTTAATAGACCTGTCCTGCCAAAAAGCAAGTTTGCTTATCATAAACTGTGCTCTCCATAGATAGCAGGATGAATTAGCCATGAAATGCAAGTGATGTCCTCTGACTGCACCAAGCAGATACTTTTTTTTTAGGTCTGAAAGTTTTGCTGTACTGAGCATGTGCAGAAATTCCCCTGCAGGTATTGCCTTGTGAACTCCTCAGTCAATTTTAGAGATAAGTTTAGCTAGGTAGTCGACTCTCCAGGGAGCTGGGTGGGTATTTAGTATGGTTAATACATCTTGCTCTCTATGGAGAACTCCATTTCTCTGTTGAAAAGCAGGACTGAATTAGTTATGATTCGTAGGTAGTTGCAAGCTGAGAGTTACAGCAGGCACAACACTTTCTGAAAAAACTACCCAGACCGCACAGTGGAATGTAGAACACTGGGTGAACAGGCTGTGCAAAATTGCTTGTCCAAATTTATTGGCACTTTTTGATAGATTGTAATGAGACATGAAGGTGTGCATTGATGACCAATTTGTGGCTTTGTAGATGTCTTCGATAGGCACAGCTTTCATATGAGCTACTAAAGTAGCCATGGCATTCACATGAGTCTTAACTGAGTCTGTAATCTGGATGCCAGTGAGTGCATAACAATCTGCAATACAGTTTGCTAGCCAATTGGACAATGTATATGTTGTAACTGTTGTGTCCAGTCAGTTAGTATCATAAGAGATGAATAGTTTTGAGTTCTGATGATAAGGATGAATCCTTTTTTAATAGTAAGCCAAGGCTTTCTTACAGTTCAAGGAATGAAGAGCTTTCTCATCTTCATGTGCATGTGGCCTTGGAAAGAATATGGGTAACATGATGGCTTGATTTATATGAAAAACTGACACCACTTTTGGTAGGAAGTTTGGGTGGATGAGGAGCACCACTTGATGTTTGAAGAATTGTTTATAAGGAGAGTTATGGTTCAATGACTAAAGCTCACTGACTCTTCTGACTGATATAATCACAACAAAGGATAATACTTTCCATGTGAGTAACTTCAATGAAGCCAACTCCAATGGCTCGAAAGGTGGCTTCATAAGCTGTACCAGAATGATATTAAGATCCCATGAAACAGGTGGTTTGTCACTGGAAGTTTAGTATGCCACAGGGCTTTCACATAGATTGACACTAAAGGATGAGTAGATGTTGGTTTTATCCTCTACCTGAACATGGTAGGCTCAATGACACTGAGAAATACCCTGATTGACAAGGTACTGAGTCCTAAGGAGGGAAGGGAGAACAAGTACTGAACCAGCTCCCTTGGACTGCAAGCAAATGGTTCCAATTTAAGCTGTAAACTCTTCTGGTGGATACTAGTATGTCTTTGACTTCCTTGGATAAAGAAGCAAGCACTCAACATCCAGGCTGTCAAGATAAGAGAGAGGAGGTTTGGATGATACAGACAACCCTTCCTTTGAGTCAATAAGAACAGATTGGCACCTAGAAGAATGGGGGGGGGGGAGCTGATGGACAGTTGTACTATGTATTGAGGACCATACTCATCTGGACCATGCTGGGGCAATAAATAAGTGTCAAGTGGGTATGGTCTTTGAGCACATTTTGCATTCCCCTGGCTATTAGTGGAATTGGTGAAAAAGTGTACATGAGATCTGTATTCTAGATGAACAGAAAAGCATCTAGAGTAGACTTGAACTTGCTTAGAAGAATGGAACAAAATCTTTCCACTTTTCTGTATTTCTTTGATTCAAAAAGATTGATTAAAAGAAGAACCCAAATATTGAACAGCCTATTGCCTATTGGCTGATACAAGGATCATTCATGAGGACAAAACACCCTGTTGAGGAAATCTGCCAAAAGTGTTGGAAATCCTTGAAAGGAAGATCACTTGCAGAACAGCTTGATGGTTGTGTATAATTTCCATAACTTTATGGTATCTTGGCAGAGAGTCCATACCCTGTGCCTCCTTGTTTGAAATAAAACATGGCTACTTGGATGTCTGTTTGGATGAGAATTCTCCTTCCTCTGAGATGTGAAAAAGCACTCAAAGCATGTCCAATTATTCAAAGCTCTTCTAACAGGTTGATTCAAAACTTTCATTCCACTGATGGCCAAGTTCTCTGGGTTTATAAGAGACCCATGTATGCACCCCCTCCTTTAGTAGACACATGTGTCACTAATGTTACCTGATGGGGAAGGAGATGGAGAGGAGCTCCCTCCCATAAAATGCATTGGTCTAACTACCAGTGGAATTCTCTATTAATTTCATTTGAGACATTCACCAGAGTTGTCAAGGGTTGCATTAACTGGTCCCATTGGAAGCAGAAGTCCCATTGTAGAACTTGTATGAGGAGATAGGCTAGGTAGACCACATGAATCATGGTTGCCAAATGGCCAAGGACAACTAGCACTTCCCTTGCTATTGTCTGATCCATGCATACCAAGCAATAATGAATGCAGGACAGAAAGCTAGCTGGCAAATGGAAATATATGTAAAAGGAAGGTGTGTGAGAGGAACTGAAAGAAGGAATTCTGGCTAGGGGAGGAAGAGAGAAACTGAGGGGAAGGTAAACTGAAGATGAAGGGGTGTGAGAGGAGTAGACAGACTGTGTGGATGAGATGGATTGGGAAAGCGGACGTGGGCTACGAGAATGGAGAAGTCTTTAGAAACAGAGGGAGGATGTGACCTGCGACAAGATGAGGAGCTGGCTTAGGTGTGATTATGTGATGAGCCACCCAGTATTTGCTTCAATTGAGTAAGGGAGTGTGGGGTACCATTCCCCTTTGTGGAGGAGTAGCCTAGTGGTTAATACAGTAGGCTATGAACCAGGAGACCAGGGTTTGAGTCACACTGTTGCTCCTTGTGACCCTGAGCAAGTCACTTTACCCTCCATTGCCTCAGGTACAAATTTAGATTGTAAGACCTTCAGGACTTTCACAAGGACTTCATGTATCCAGTTGGCATAGTACTTTTACTCAGCAGCTATTCATAATTAACAACTCATAATTGTTTTGTGATTTTTCAAATTTTCTATAGACTAATAAAGATAATTTACCTTTATTATCTATGAATCTGTACAGTGTTCTTGCATTTTGTATGTATAATATATATATATACTATATATACTAATATATAGACTACTTATTCATTGCAAGTGCTATACTATAGGTTCAATAAAGGGAGTTCTCACCATTTTGGCTCTGTATCAAAAAACATTTTAAATAGGAAGGCTTTTAAATTCTTTTAACTCTGTAATTGCTCAATAAGCATCAGGTAGAGCATTACAGAGATTAGGGCCTTCAGTTGAAAATGTGCATTTCCTAGTACTGTTGAGTCTGGCAAATTTAATTGAAGGAACATCTAGTAGATTTTTATCTGAAGATTGCAACAGCCTCAATGTTTTATATAGGTGGAGAGAGGTACATGTTCAGAATAGTGAATCATTATGAAGTAGATTGAATGTTATTATTAATATTTTATACTGAATGCGAAATGTTGACAACCAATGTAATGATGTGAAAATAGGGGATATATGTTCATGATGGCTAGAATTTGTTTGGATATGGGCAGCTGAATTTTGAACCAGTTGTAATGGATGAGTTGTATACGAAGACAATCCCAAGTATAAGAAGATACAGTAAACAAGACTGTTTAAAATTAGAGCTTGTAGTAGCTTGCAAAAATCACAAGTATTTAATAATGGCTTTAAATGTTTGAGTAGATGTATTTTATAGAATAAAGATTTTACTGTAGCTTATATATGATGTGGAATTGATAAATTAGAATCTAGAATTATTCCTGGATTATGTATGACCGACAGAAGCATGATATCAGTTTTTGCCATATTCAATTTTAATCTGTTGTGTGATAACCAAATTTTTACTGCATTTGTATATTCTGTTATGAGAGCTAGAATACTGGTCCAGGAGGGGTTGTAAGGGGTGAAAAACTGAATGTTATAGGTGTACTTTTTTAAAATGTATTCTAAGTCCAGCAAGAAGATGACACAATGAAGAAAGTTGTATATTAAAAAGTGATATCTTCTGATATTAGGAAAAACAGTTGTCCCATTCACTGACCCCCCCCCCCCCCATCCCATTTGCCACCCACCTGATCCTAGAAAATAAAGCAGCCCAGGGCATCTGCCCTGTCTCCCACCCATCTGTCTGATCTTATAAAAAGAAGTTGCTCCTTGATATCACCTCCTATCTGTTTGATCTCAAAAAAAGGAGCCTGGTGGTGCTAGGCATTGCCAAAACAATGCTGGATACTAATGCAGTAGGAAATAAACCTGTTTACTTCTGCCGGATCAGTGCTGGGAATTTAAGTGTGGGGTCTGAGGGATGGGAGGAAGTCAGAAGGCTGTTTCTTAGATTGGCCGAGGGATCAAGGGAAATTGTTTTTATACAATCAGGCAAGTGGCAAGGGGATTGGGTGCCAATGTCTAGGGCAATTTTTTCTTCTAGGATCAAGGGGTAGGAGAGGGGAATGAGGTGAATGAATTGAAGAGTATATAGTGACCCATGGATCAGTACTTGGACCAGTGTTAGCTTGTTCTTGTTGTTTATAATTTCATTGTCAGATCTAACATGCACCTCACCCAACTCCCAATAGGTTCTGACAGTTATTGATAGTAGGTAGGAGGCTTATGTTAGCTAGTAACAATTTCGCTTCAGCATTTATGTTTTTTCTCTTAAGCTGTTGCATTGTACAAGTGTATTATTATGTGTCGCAGCTTTAGGCGGGAGCACGAGCCAGGGCCAGACCTTGGGTGGGGCCCCCTTGCTAGTATGAGCAAGGCGGAGGGCCGATGAAGGGGCCGCCTTGTTAGGAAACATGGCGGGTGGCACCTGGGACTATCGGTGATATAATTATCGAATTGTGCACCATATATACTAGTTCCAGTTACAATTGTTAATTCTATATTAAAGCTGCAGCCTCTTCAACCACCAAAAGTCTGCACCTCCAATTTGTAACTATATATTAGCAATTCGGGCTTTGAGGGCGGAGAAGGTGTGAGTGTACTATGCATCAGTGATCTTGACGTTACCTGCAATGTGTCCTTTTAAATGCATGTGAGCCTTTTCAAACTCCTGGAAATCGGTCCCTTTAATTTCAATATAATATCCTTTTTACCCCAAATTATATATTTCTGGGTTTCTTTAAAGTCTCTTTTTATACCATTTATTTTTATAGTACTGTTGTTAAGAAGTGGTTTAACTGTTATGCAAATGAGGCAGAATGAAATTAGCTTCTTATCTTTACTTTGTGGTGACATCACCTGTAAAGTTTTCTTGGTGTGCTTTCCCAATTGCAAATGTTAATAACATTATAAAAGGGACTCAGCATATCAAGAGAGGGATAATGGGGCTCATATAGATTTAATGAAATAATTATGCACTGTCTGATCAAAAATTAAAACCAATATGAAAGTTTTCTTAAAGGATTTGTAATAATTGTTTCAAAATAGGGTAGTGCCCCAGAAAATATCTTTTGGGTATAACATTTTCAAAGTGAAACACATAAGTTTCAAATTCCAGTTAGTAAAAGACATATTCCTTTTATGTTCAATAATTTTTCACTGTTTCAATGACAATATAGGAACATGTTTTTATACTGCAGATATGCTGATAAACTGACGCACAGTTTCACAACTTTGACCAAAGAAGTTTTTACTCTTTGCCAAAGAATCTTTCCTGAAGTTCACAGAGGGAACAAGGACTTTGTTAGCCTAGATGAGTTTTTAATCAGAGTTGTGTAAGGGGAACATTGATTTCTAATAACATGAGCAGGCATGACCTTATTTATCGAGTTTTATATACCCTCATTCGGTTTCGCCATCATAACGGTTTACAAAATACGAAGGTTATAAGGTTAAGGGGGGATAACAAGGGTTTCAAAAAGGTTCAAACTATTGTTAGCAAAAAGAGTATCATATACAAGTTAGTTACTGTTCAGTTTTAAGATTCAATTCTTAGGTATAATACATAGTTGTGATGAGTCTCATTTTTTTTCGTCAGGTTAGATTGGAGGGGATGGGCGTTGTGTTGTTCATTGGGTGAGTTGGTATGCTTTGTTGAACAACCATGTTTTTAGATCTTTTTTGAAGGTTTTTAGGTTTTCTTGAGTTCTGAGTTCAGTTGGAAGGGAGTTCTAGAGTTTTGGGCTACTTGGGTAGATTGCTCTCTTTTGGGTTGAGGTGAGTT
Source organism: Rhinatrema bivittatum (assembly GCF_901001135.1). Lineage (NCBI taxonomy): Eukaryota > Metazoa > Chordata > Amphibia > Gymnophiona > Rhinatrematidae > Rhinatrema > Rhinatrema bivittatum. Next base: position 379,961,992 of record NC_042617.1, read on the forward strand.
GATTGGAACGCATAAGTGGTGTTTTTAGAAGTCCCTTATTTGCTGATCTGAGGTTTCTGTTTGGGGTATGTAGTTTTATAGAGGAACTTAGCCAGTTTTCTTGTTTTTCATATATAATTTTGTGTAGAATGGATAGTACTTTGTATTCAATCCTGAATCTTATTGGTAGCCAGTATAGTGATATAAGTGTTGGAGTGATGTGGTCATGCTTTTTAGATCCAGTGAGGACTCTTGCAGCTGCGTTCTGTAGGATTTGGAGTGGGCGGATAGTGTTTAGAGGTAAGTTGAAAAGGAATGAGTTACAGTAATCTATGTTGGAGAAAATGAGTAATTGAAGGACTGATCTGAAGTTGTTGGTGGAAAGAAAAGGTTTTAAATGACGGAGTGTAAGTAGTTTATGATATCCGTCTTTGATTTTTGTTGTGATATGGTTTTTGAAAGAAAGTTCTCTGTCAATTATTACTCCAAGGTTGCGAGCATGATTGATCAGAGATATAACTGTATAGGGATGTGCAGCCAAAAAGTTTTCATTGCATTTGTGATACGTATTCGTGGGGGGTCAATTCCGTTTCATGCGGAAGTATGGAGAATTCCATAAGTTGTCGATCTGTTAATATGTTACTACGGTGAGATAAATTCCTGTCCCAGCTAAAATTAAAATTAACTACAACCCCCCACCCTCCTGACCCCCCCCCAAGACTTACCAAAACTCCCTGGTGGTCCAGCGGGGGGTCCGGGAACTCACTCACACCCTCGGTGCTGGTTTTTCATCATGGCACCAATAGCCTTTGTCACAGGGGCTACCGGTGCCATTGGTCAGCCCCTGTCACATGGTCACCGGCGCCATCTTGTGCTCCTACCATGTGACAAGGGCTGACCAATGGCACCGGTAGCTCCTGTGACATAGTATGGGCAAAGGCTATCGGCGCCATTTTGAGTCCTGGCATCGGACGGCAGGTTGCTCTGGGACCCCCGTTGGACCCACAAGGATTTTTGGCCAGCTTGGGGGGGCCTCCTGACTCCCACAAGACTTGCCAAAAGTCCAGCGAGGGTCTGGGAACGACCTCGTGCACGCAGGCCGTCAGATGCCAATACTCAAAATGGCGCGGATCACCTTTGCCCTCACTATGTCACACATAGTGTCACACATGTCATATGTCACACATAGTGAGGGCAAAGGCGATCGGTGCCATTTTGAGACTCAAAATCGCCATCCGATGCCAATACTCAAAATGGCGCCGTTCGCCTTTGCCCTCACTATGTGTGACATAGTGAGGGCAAAGGCGATCGGCGCCATTTTGAGACACAAAGGCAAAGGGCAAAGGCAATTGCGTCTCAAAATGGCGCCGATCACCTTTGCCCTCACCATGTGACAGGGGCCATGCCATTGGCTGGCCCCTGTCACATGGTAGGAGTAATGGATGGCCAGCACCATCTTTAAAAATGGCGTGGGCCATCTAGTGCTCCTACCATGTGACAAGGACCGGCCAATGGCATGGATACCCTTTCACATGGTAAGGGCAAAGGGCCATCGGCGCCATTTTGATTAGTGGCAGCCGGCAGCCCAAGAGCGGGAGATCGCTCCCGGGACCCCCACTGGACCACCAGGTACTTTAAAAACGTTTTTGGGGGGGATCAGGAAGGGGGGGGAAGCTGAAGCATGTGTTTTAAAGGGTCGGGGTGGGGTTTTTTTTTATCGGCTCGGGCGCAGCCGATAAAAAAAAAACGATCAGGCCGCACGAAAAAAAATCCCCGATTGTCCCCGAACCCAGAATTGGAACCGATTCTGGTTTCGTTTCGCATCTCTACTTTTTACTATGTTGAAGAGCATTTTAGGGTTTTGTTGGTATTTGTTTATTTTGTTAGTATAGAAATCTTTTTTTGTTTTATGGATGAGTTTTTTGTATTCTGGTTAATGGTTAGTTGTGCTCTGTATGCGTTTAGTAGTGTGGTTGTTTTGTTGTTTCTCCATGATTTCTCTTTTTTTCTGCTTTTCTGTTTGGCTGCTCTGATGTTTTCATTGTACCAAGGGTTCTGATTTTTTGGTTCTTTTATAGTTTTCTTTATCATGGAATTTATCTTATCTGCTACAGTTCTAGTTATGGTAATCCAGGATGATGTTTCGTTTTCTGTGTTTGACAGGTCTATGTTTGTTAGTTCAGTTTGTAGATTTGCTTGAAGGTAGACGGTATGAGAAGGATTTAGGTGTGCTTTTTCTTGTTGTGAGTTTACAATTTGAATATAAGTTTGCATGGATGATAGAGTGGTCTGACCATGGTATTTTTGTTATCTTAGTTTGGTTAACATTGACCAAACACTTCATCAACACTAACATTGACCAAATGTTAGTGTTGATGAAGACTAGGTCTAGTGTGTGACCTGCTTTGTGCGTTGAGCCATTGATAATTTGACTGATAGTGCATCAATGATTGAGGTGCAGGCAGGAGAGTAGGGGGCAGTGTCTATGTGTAAGTTGAAGTCACTAAGAATAATTATCGGTTTGTTGATTGATATTTTGGACAGGAAAAATTCAGTAAGTGCCGTGGTGAGCAGTTTCTATCAAGAGTATTAGGGGGGCAGTATACCAGACAAATTTGTAGATGTGGAGAATCAAATGGTGCAATTTCCAGTGGAGAGCAATTGCTTGTTGGGATTAATTTCATCTGTAGGTTATTTTTTTGATGAATAGCATAAGGCCTCCGCCTTTCTTTTTAGGTCTGGGTATTGAAAAAGTACTGTAGGTGGAGTTATTGATTTGGTTGATTAGTACTGTGTCTGTGGATTTTGCCCATGTTTCTGTGATTGCTATGAAATCTGTTTTTTTTTTATCTTGGAGAAGGTCATTGACGATTGGTATTTTTTTTATTATAGATTGAGTATTAAAGAGTAGGAAAGAAAGTGTTAAGTAGCTGCTGAGAGATTTGTTATTGTAGTGCATAATGGTTGAGTGTTGATATTTGTGTTTTATTTTTGTTTTCATTCCTCTGTCATTCCAATTGTTGTCAGCGTTTGGGTCATTTCTGTTGCTCTTACAGTCTTTGGGGGGTTGATGGTTTGCCATTCTTTGGTCGTTCTCAGCACTTCTCCCATCCATTCTTCTGAGTAACACTTGAACACATGATATGGATTAAAAAAGGCCGCAGTTTATGATCTACAACATTAAACGACCCAGTCCAAACAATGTCTTAATATATGCCTTGAAAATCCCATCCTCTGTATCATGACAGTGTACTGCCACAGTCCAGCAGTACACCACTTTCATCCCACCAAATCTTCTGTCACTGCTTCAGCAGACCTCCACCACCTGCTTAGGTCTTTCTTCATGTTCCAATAGGACAGGACCCTGCAACTCGATCAGGGACCTCACTGACCCAAGGCTGCCCAAGTACCAGGCCCCAACTACACACTTACACCCTAATAGCAGTCATTATAACCCATAAACTTAACACTTTAAATACATTTAAATTATGCCAGGCTTGGGTTACCCAACTACTGCGACACCAATTCAATCAACAATTGTAGTACATTTATTTATCTTTATTTATTTATTTGTTTTTATATACCGACATTCACCCAGGGTATCACATCGGTTTACATATTGTATGGTGAGCTAGTGTGGTTATAGGCCACACTATTTTATCTTAAAAACATAAAGTAAGTACCTATACATACATATACAAATACATATAGTGTGATTATAGGACACACTATTTTATATTAAATTGAGACAGAGTAATTACAGTGAGGAGAGGTTTTGTTAGATATATATATATGGTAATAACAAAGCAAGATAAAAGGCATATTATTGTTTAACTTGACTATTTTAGTACTTGGATTTGTAGAGGTTATTGTTAGTGTCATGGTGTTAGCTGTCAGCTGGGTAGGCTTTTTTAAATAGCCATGTTTAGTGATGTTTTGAAGTTCTGTGATGAGGGTTCTGTTCTGAGATATTCTGGTAGTTTGTTCCATAAGGTGGGGCCAGCTATTGAGATTGCTCGTTCACGGGTTGAGACGAGGTGGGCCATTTTGTTGGAGGGGATGGAGAGTAATCCAGTGTTACTGGAGCGTAGGTTTCATTGGGAGGTGTAGGGGTGGAGGGTGTCTTTTAGCCAGTCTGTATTTTCATTGTTGAGGGACTTGTGTATAAGGGTGAGGGCTTTATATTGAATTCTGTGTGTGTGATGGGGAGCCAGTGGAGTTCTTTTAGTATGGGGGTGATGTGTGTGTGGAGCATTTGCTGTTCATGAGGGAGCTGGCTGCTGCATTTTGGAGAATTTGGAGGGGCTTGAGGGTGAAGGATGGGAGTCTAAGGAGAATAGAGTTGCAGTAGCCCAGTTTGGAGAAAGTGAGGGCTTGGAGTACGGATTGATAATCCTGGATGAGTAGTAGCGGTTTGATTTTTTTGAGGATTTGTAATTTGAAGTAGCCTTCCTTTATTATTGTGTTAATGTAAGTTTTAAGGCTGAGCTGGGAGTCTAGGGTGACACCAATGTTTCTTGCTGAAGTGATGAGGTTGATTGCGCTTTGTGTGGAAGGTCCGTTTTGGGGGCTTGTTTGAGATGTGTAAGATTTCTGTTTTTGAATGGTTAATGGTGAGTGCTATTTGAGATAAGAGGTTCTGTTTGGGAAAGGATGGTGTTCCATTGAATAAGGGTGTTTTGTAATTTATCATTCGTAGGGATGAGTTTTTGGACATCATCGGCGTAGATGAAGTATTGGAGGCCCAGACTGGTGAGGAGTTTGCAGAGTAGGAACATGTAGCTTCCTTATTCTAGGGATATATTAATGATATCAGCTTTAGGTTTGGCTATGATTTCTGGGGTTAATTTCAGGATTTTGAATGGAATAGGGTCAAGGGGGTGAGAAGCTGGGTTAATTTTTTTTTATCTCAGTGGACGCTATGGATTCAAAGGGGTTCCAAGTGGGGACAGTGTTGGGCTGGGGGTTCCGTGTTTCCTTGGATGCTTAGGGGTTGATGTTTATTAGTTTGGAGATTTTGTCCAGAAAGAACTGTGCTAGTGTGTAACATGTTAGTGAGTTGTTTTCATTGGCGGGTAAGTTTTGGATAGGTTGAGTCAGCTTGCTGATGAAGTTGAAGAGGGCTCTTGGGTTGTATTGGTGATCGTGGATTTTATTTGCATAGTACTCACATTCTGTATCTATCCAGACGTAATGGGGTGGGGTCTTTTCTCCATTTCTTTTCGGCTTGATGGAGTAATCGCTTTGTGTTCTTTAGTTCGAGTTTGTACCATGGCACTTTTTGGGTGTTTCCAATTTTGATTTCTTTGGTGATGATAGGACAGTTTAATTTTGCAATTTCGGTGTTAACGTTGAGCCATGAGTTTGTGGTTGAGTTTGCTGTGTTGAGATTAAGGTCTTTTAAGGCAGTGGGGAGAGCTTTTGCAATGACTTCACTGGGGCATGGTTTGTGAAATGTGATGAATTTTTTGTTGTTTTCTGTATGGCTGACTTTGAGTTGTAGTGTTGTTTGGATGAGCTTGTGGTGCGTGCTGTTTTGTTGTTGACAAACATGAGGTCGAGGGTGTGACCAGATTTTTGTATATCAGAACAAGAGTGGGAGGGTGGGAGGTGCTGCTGAGCTGCCTGGGACAGGAAACAGGCAATATAAGGCTTGTGCACTGTTCTAGAAAAGGAAGGGGGAGAACCTCATCCCCACTCATCTACCCCTGCAGGGAGTGTCCAATCAGAGACTATTCAAGTTCCCAGTTGAATCAAAACCCTATGAGGATTATAGCCAGGGGAGGTAGTTTAGGGAACTGATGGGCTGGGATGAGGGAGAGAAGAGGAGGGGAAGAGAAGAGAAGGATACAGTGTAAATCTTCCCCCCTCTGACTCTCCTGGCCATCCCATCCCTAACTGAGGTCACAGCCCTCAATCTCTGGGAGACTGCCTGTAAAGGAGATGCCAAGTATGCCAAGTCTGATTCCAAACTGACTGGGACTTCACCCCCCACCCCTTCCCAACCTCAAATTTATGTTAGAAATGATTACAACTTGACATTAAAAAGAAAATTATGTATGTGAAGACTCTCTAGGACTCCTCTAGATGGCCTTAGTTCCCTGCCTTTGGGTTAGCCAGCTTAGAGGGGGATACCATTCCCACCAGCATACCCCCAGAGGATTGCTCAGGTGGTGAGCTCCTAGTGCAAAAGGGGGTGTAGGCTAGAGGACAATGTGGTCATTTTGGTTTGAATTTTGGAGAATGAGGAGTTGTTTTACTTATCTCTGCTTTGAGTTAGGACCTCCCGGCCTGACTTAATGTTTGGAAGTAAGATTCCTTTCAGTGCACCCTTGGCCTGCAAGGATCTACATCCATGTTTTTAATAAGGAGATTATTTAGTAAAGTTAGATGATTTATGGATTGTTATTCTGGGGTGAGAACCTGGTTTCTGGAGTAAGGATATCACTGGATCTGGGGTCCAGAAGAAAGACAATCTGCTGTACCCTTTTCACTGTCTGGGTAGGCTCAAGGGAGAATCATCACCTCAGAGGAAGTTAATTTGGGACTTTAAAAGTGCTTTTCCCTTTTTGGTTTTTGAGGAGATCTCCTACCTCCCTTCCACACACTGAAGATGGGCTTCTACATCCTGCGTCTTCCAGCTTTAGACCCTTCCCCATCAGGAGGAGTTCAGAGTGATAGAGAGAAGGGGCAACATCTTGAAGACCCACGACTGGATTTCCATCCTTTGGGACACAGGACATAGGCTGGGGTTTGGAAGAACTGGACTATCATGGACCTTAGGCATGATTTTTCAGGACTAAGGTAATCCTCCTCACACCTAGTATTTCCCTGCCCAAATGAATTCACTCCTGTAGAGGTAAGCTCTAGTCCAGGATTCAGTATTGAAGATACCTACACAGAGATAGAGAGGAGAGAGGCGTTCAGTAAAAGAAACCATTGTGTGCACAGATGTACTTTGGACCAGTTATTTCTAACAGATTGGACTTTATGTATTTCAAATAAATCGCAGTAAACTAATTTTGACCAACAAAAATTGGTCATGTCTAATCCCTGCTGCACCTTCAGTGAGAAGGCACAATAACACACAGAAGGAAGAGGATTCCACTTATCCACCTGGGCCCTGAAGTTCACCTTCCTCCCGATAGGAAAAAAAAACACCCCATAAAACTTAAAGATTGGTGGACATGGCAGTTGGACATGGCAGTTGGATTTATCCCTGAGATATATATAAATTCTTTTATAATCCCATTAGAATTCAGTCATCACCTTGAATGAGGGTTACATGTGGAATAGACATTAGCCTTAGTAATTGCTAAATGGTTTCAAAAAATGTATATTCAAAAGGTACAGTGAAACCTTGTCATAAATACGTTACTTAGCATAATTTGAAACTGCCACTTTTGCATAAAATTCATAAAAGCATGGTAGCAGAACCATTTTTAAGAGAGATTTTTTTTTAAAACCATTCTGCATTAAATTTAAAACATCACTTTAGAATCTATGATACCCTATTTACTAACGACTAAAGTCCCACACTAGAAGTGCAGAAAACTTCCAATCAAAACACATCAAAAACTCACCCCAAAATTGTGAATACCTGTTCATTATAATATATAATAAAAATTATAAAGAGAAAGGGGTATCTTTTCAATATCACTGCCATGCATATATTCAAAGCATGGTACCCCCATTGTAATCATCAAAATCTCCTTATTTCCAAGTCTAAAACAATGTCTTTTTCTTTATTTTAATAAGATAATATTTAAAAACACTTGGCTTTCAAGGCTGCAGCAACAGCAATGATATATCCTAAATCCAGGTACCTTACATGGCTGTGTTTCGCGATACTTCTTCCTCAGGGGTCACCCACTTTTACCTCTTCTATACTCAAGCAGCCATGCCCGGTCAAGTAGAGCAGCAGTGATAATGGGTGATCCCTGAGAAAGAAGTACCTCTTTATAATTTTGAGAATATATTAGGTATTCACAATATAGGAGTGTGCTTTTTGATTGTAACTTATTTACTAAAATGTACCTTAGTGAAATATAGCATTAAAACATGCATTGTAAGGAAAAAAAGAGAGTCTGTTTAATTGCTAAATATCTTATATTCCATTCCTTGGATAATAAAATAAGGGGAAATGTGGGCATAAATCACAATTTATCATTTTAGTTTCTAAATTCTTTTCAATCCTATTCAAGAAAGCAGGGGATAAGCATAGCGGGCTCCTGGTAAGGATGTGCACAGTCAAAAATTTTGTTTTGGTTTGTTCTATCATTTCAAAGGTCACAGTCAATCATTTGTTTTGGTTGAAATTTAAAAAAAAAAATGTTTATTCATTTTATGCATTCATTCATTTGCCATTATAGTCAATGGAGGGAACAATACAGCCTATTTTGGGCTCCCTAATTGGGCTTTTCTAATCATTTCTAATAAAACTGGTGGGTAGACATCATCAGAAGGGTGAAGGCATGCTAAGACATCAAGACTATGTGTAACAGATCATTGCCTAGGCCCTGCGCAACTTGCTGATATTTCTCTGGACAGACACTCAGAGATAGCTACTTGCAGAAAATAATCTCTTTATTCCAAGTGCCAACACTTACTTTACACTTGGCACTTTCACTTTATGGGCGGACCGCCAGCACGGATGTGCGGGTGCTGTGAATAACTGGGCTGGATGCATCCGTGTGGGCAGCCACCCCGACCGTGTCTGGCTGTACCTTAGACGCTGAGGGGGAGAGTTCATTCCCCTCCCCCCCCCCCATGATAATTGATAATGGTGCCGGCATCGTGCTGCCAGTGCCGTGGGGGATCCTCTTCACGGCAGCACCGCTGTTGACGCCACTCCTCCGGCTTGATCTGGCATCTGGAGCAGTGATATAAGCAAAATGCGCCCCGACGCCAGGCCACCTGATTGGCTGGAGGAGAGCGCGCTACCGCCAGCTGGGAAGGGATGGCCAGCGGGAGATTTAAAACCCACTAGCTTCCCTTGGCTCAGCCTCTTCCTCCTCGGCCTTGAAGTGGAGCTGATTCCCTGCTCACCCCCCCCCCCCCTCATGTGTTAGCTAAAACTAATTGATAGGTAGCGGGTTTATTACTTATTTGTTATTCTGTCACGGTGGAGGCGGCAACCAAGTCCAGGAAACTCGATTGTAACATGGGAGGCATTAGAGGGAAGCTGGCAGGTGCCAGTATGGATGAGAGGGGCCTAAAAGGCCATCACTCGGTTTGGCCATGGATGATCAATGACAGGCCCGGGGTTTGGGGGCCTTGATGGATCAATGGCTGATTATGTGGGGAGAGGCTCTGGCAGGGGCTTGTTGCATGGAGGCTGGGCTGAGACCCCCCCTCTGTTGTGGGTGATCATGACGCCTGTCTGGGGGCTCACAGGGAGCAAAACCCCCGAGGGTTCTGCTTTTGCGAAAGAGGCAGAGTATTGGCACCTGCCCGGCAGTGAAAGTAGGCATTATTGGCAGGATTTGGTGTCTAAATTTTACTTTAATAAATGCCTGTGGCTATTTCATCCAAGTTATGTGCCACATTTTCCTTGTATGTGTAAATGGAGGAGTCCAGCTAGGCTGGGTGGGGGTGGGGTAGGACTATGGGTGTCCGGGCTGCTTGCTTACTTTTGAGGCACCGGGATTTCTGCATGCAAGGCAATTGCATAAATAACTGTAGACCAGCTCAAGTTCCCAGTACTCCTCAGAACCTATTCCCCTCAATACCTTTTTACAGCATCCACATTTCAAAATCAACACCCAGGACACTCCTGTCCTTACATCTGGGCGAGTCAATTTCCTCTGGTTCCATGTCTCTCCTTCTCTCCATGTACAGGCAGAGCTCTTTCTCTCTGACTGCTTTATAATTTGCCTTTGCTGCAACTCCTACTTATTCCTCTGTGACTGTTGCTATCATCATAATTGGTCTGCTGCAAAAAGTCTGCAAATTACATTTCCCAGCAGCCTTGTTTTTCCTAGTTTTCCAGGTTTCCAGGTTTCCAGTTTTCCAGGTTTCCAGTTTTCCAGGTTTCCAGTTTTCCAGGTTTTACCAGTTTTCCAGGTTTTCCAGTTTTCCAGGTTTTATCATCCCCCTAGCCAACTCTTAGAAGCTTTGTATTTTCTTTCCATTTGACTTTATCCTCGCATAGCTGCTTCGGCATTTGTGATTCTGCCCCCCTCCCCCCCCCCCCCCCCCCATGTCAATGTGGCACCAAAAGGGGCACGAAAAGCCCAAGGATTTGCAATGGGACAAAACAGTGCCATCAGTGACAGGAGTTATGCAAGGCACCACGAGAGGAGCAAATGGCAGCAAAATGGCCATATCACCCATAAGACTGCAAAAGTGGGCCAAAGAGCACCAACAATAGTAACATGAACCCCTCCCCCCCCCCCCAAAGCTGTAAGAACCCTAAGATAGATAGATTGACGGCAAGACCTCCAAAATGTTTTCAGTCATCTTGCCACTCACATGTTAATTCTGGAAAGCCCAAGAAAGGCAGAATGATTTGTAAAAACATCAACTTTTCCAAGGACTCTGGCATCAGCCTTGAATGATCATGGTTCACAATGCCTCCTATCATTAAAAAGACACATTCACTGGGCCCCCTTGTTGGTGGTTAAGTAATACAGTGCTGAGCCTCTTTGGCTAGGTCTGGTCAGAATTCCAACTTGTGTGCCCATTATGCCAACAAATCTATGTCCATGTCCTCGATGTGTTCTGTGAGATAGCATTTTATGGACATTTTTACTGGGGGTCTCCTTTACTAGGGTGGGCCGAGGTTATCTCTTGCCCGCTGATTTAACTATCACCTGTGTCAGAAGATATAGTTCTTTGCTGGCAATATGAATTTGGTAAATTGATTTGGAGGAGAAAGTGGTAGCTGGCAATGCTACTCAAGTAATGGATGGCTGGCACCATCTTTAAAAATGGTGCGGGCCATCCAGTGCTCCTACCATGTGACAGGGGCCGGCCAATGGCACGGATACCCTGTCACATGGTAAGGGCAAAGGGCCATCGGCGTCATTTTTATTAATGGCAACCGACGGCACGAGAGCAGGAGATCGCTCCCGGGACCCCCACTGGACCACCAGGTACTTTTAAAAAGGTTTTTGGGGGGATCCGGAGGGTGGGGGAAGCTAAGGGATCTGTTTTAAAGGGTCGGGGTGGGTTTAGGGCTTGTTTCTGTGTGCCGTTTTTCCCGCCCACCTCCAAATCGATAAGAGAACCCCACGAACAATTTTGTGGTGTTTTCCTATCGGTTTCGGGGAGCCCCCGATTTCTGACGACGATGATATTTTCAATCTGTTTTAAAGGGTTGGAGTGGGTTTTTTGTTTAACGGCTTGGGCGCAGCCACTAAAAAAAACAAAACAATCGGACCGCATAAAAAAAATTTCACGATGTGAATCGGAACCGGAATCGGAACCGATTCCGGTTCCGATTCACATCTCTAGCAAGGAGTCCACAAAATGTAACACATCTGCTTCCATTCCTCTTCTTCATGGAAACCCTGTACCTTTTCCTTCAGAATATTTACAATTGGAATTACCTTGTCCAGGTTGGTGTTTCTGGATCTCAAATCCTCCTTGGCATCCTGGAAGGGCTTCAGGATGTGTATCAGCTGTCTCATCACTACCTAATCATGATGCTGCAGTGGGCAATTCAATAGTGAAATTCAGCCTCAAAAGATTTGTTTCAGTTCATTGGTTAATTTCATGGGTACCTCAATTTGTTTTATTAACTTTAGAATAAAAAAAAAGTTCACTTGTTACATTCATTTTTTTATTTTACATGGAATTCAATGGGGGAAAGCTGCATTGACTTAATTGCAAAAGAAAACGGGTCTAGAGCCTATGATTGGGTCTTGGTGACTGGGACCTAACCCCAGGCTGGGCCCTAGCATCAGGCCTTGTCCTAGGCCCAGGCCTGGGCCTCTGCAATAAGAACCAGCCTTGGTTGGCTCTTGGCATAAAACATGGGCCAAGGCCTGAGCCTTGGCAAACAGGAAAATCATTGACTGAATCCTTGTGTCAATCCTAAGACCTAGGTCCAGGCCCAGACTTCATAGTCAAGACCTGGCCTTGGCTGGATTTGGCATCTGACTTGGGCCTAGGCCTTGGTGACCGGGCCCTGGCCTTGGGCCAGGCCTCTGTTTTGGGCCTAGGTCTAGGCTCCAGCCCAGGACTTGGTGATGGCACCCACTATCAGTCTGCCCTTGCTTCTGACCTGTATATAGGCTTTTGGGCTAGGCCTGGGAATTGGTGACTGGGATCCAGCTTTGGACCGAGCTCTAGCATTGGCCCTAGGCTAGAAATGAATAGGTAACAAAAAAGAATGGGAGGCTTATGATTTATTTTATTTGTTTGGTCTCGCCATTTGTTTCAAGGACCTATAAATCAAATACATAAGGTCCCATTTATCTCAGAATTCCCATTTGTTTAAAAGAAATGTACAAACTCACAATTCACACATCTCTGTTTCCAGGGACAGATCATGAAGGAGTGTCTGCAGCTCCACTAACTCTGCAGCATCATATATGATTCATAGAAACCCAGAGAAGATTCTTCCTTAGATTCAGCTGTTGAAAATACTTTCAATAGTGTCTCAGATGCAGTAATCATAGACAAGTGTACTGCTAATGCTTTCTTTGTCCTGCTAATGTCAGCCTAGACTAGCTCTACAACCTTTCCCCTCTGCTCTAAAACAAGAAGGAGAAGAACAGGATTTCCTTAACCATAATAACAATCTGCCTTCCTCAATTGAGACATCACTGGCGTGCCTGAGGCGTGTCACTGCCACCAGCTCACTAAATCTATGAGTGGCAAAGAATGCATTACAAAAGGCAGTAAGAAACAATGCTAACTCAAAATGATCTGCCACCACTGAAGGCAAGACCCACCACAATGCCAGAAGATGTTCGTGCAGAATTGGCCTGCACCCGTCAGGGACACTGGGCTCTGACTTGACTCATCCAGTTAGGACCTGTCTAATCACGAAGTCCCTGACTGGGTTAGTCCTCCACTTTAGCAAAAAATGTGTATCCCACCAAGTTGGCCTGCACTGTGCCCCAAGATGTGCTGCATTGCCTGGTTCACACTATGTATTGCACTATTCTATGCGGCAAGTCGGGACCTTGTGGCTGGTCTGTGGCATCCAGAAAGTCCATGACCTTGTTGAAGCCTCTCAAGTAGGTTTGCCAGATGGATGGTGCAATTGATTGGTGCAGCATGTTGAATGAGTCTTCTCTCCCATGGTCCAAAGATGGCAGAGGTGTCCCTGATTTCTTAGCATTTGGTGCCAATCTCTGGAAGTCTTCCAAGTCTTGCAATGAAAAATACAATCAGCAATCTTGTTGTGCAGCCCAGGGATAATGCTCACCTGCGCTACCAGGTTTAATTGCAAGGACATCAAGACCATTACCCTCGGCATCTCAGAAACAGAAGCACATTTAGCGGACTGCCGATTGATGATCTGTACAATGGCAAGATTATCACACCAGAATACTACCCTCCAGTTGGCTAGGTGCTTGCCCCAAATGTGCAGTGTCACCTCCACAGGAACAATTTTAGGAAAGTAATATTTGATGTGATCCTTGACGCCACCCAGCTCTCCAGCCATGTCTCTATGCACCAGGATATGTGGCAAAACAAGCCAAACTAATGCCCCCTGAAGCATCTGAGAAGAGTTCTAAATTAGAACTAGACACCAGGGGACACAACCATACACTGTGCTGTTGAAATCAGCCAGGAATCTTTCCCAAACCTCTAAAGTCTTCCTCAGTATGTGTGTGACCCTCAATTAGTGATTCTTCTTACATACTGTCATGAAGGCTAGGACCAGTATGCACAAAAACACCCTACCCATAAGGATCACTATGCAGGCAAATGCCAAGCTCCTGATGAGGGTCTGTGCAAATGCCGGGGTCATCTTGCTGGACTGATGAGTGCTAAGAATGAGCTCAGACAGCTTCTAAATCTTGTCAGCAGGGAGTCTGGACATCATCTGGTGGAGTCCAACTCGATGAAGAGGAATTTAAGCACCTTGGTTAGTGGTTTCAATTTATCCATGGCCAGAAGGACACCAGATTCGTGTGCCATTCTCTGAAAGCCGCCAAACAAATCCCAGCATGAGCCAGAGTCACAAGGGCCAACAAATAAGAAGTCATTTAGTTAATGCAATATGCTCATTAAACCTGTACAAAGTGATAACTCCCAGTGCTGGAAGGTGTTAAAGGCCTTGAAGAAGCATCCGATCAGCATTCACTTGTCAAAGTAATAAGCACCCTCAAAGAAAAACCCTTTCAAAGTGAAGCTGTCTGGGTAAACAGGCAGGTAAACTCAATATCAGCCTTTGCCATGAGGGCCCCTTCCCTACAGTCTTGGGCAATTGCACTGTTGAATGAAGCATATTGCAATGTGCAGACCTCTTGTGGGATGAAGTAATTGACATCCCAACAGGCCAGGTAAAAAAGGTGTTTATTAACCTATACTTACTTGACTCCTTCTTAGACACGATGTCAAGGGTGATAAAACCATCCTAGCTAAAGGGGGCTGAGGGAAGGGGCCTGCAATCCTAACTAGACTGAGCTCAGTAGCAAGCTTTAACCTCATCACTTGGTTGAACCTGGAAGCAGAAGGCACATTTTTGCCACAGACGGCCATCAAAGAAATCCCTCCCAAAGAGTGGTGGCGGCTTGTGCATCTGGATAATTCCTCAAGCCTGACTCCAGCTGCAAACACTGTACTGGGGTTGAGGCTCTCTCAAAAACACCATTTACTTTTCCCTGTGGGAGCCTTCCTGGGCATTTGGTGCAGGCATCAGTGCACCAACAGCACCAACAGGCTTCAGCAGTTGCATGTTTTGTATGCCCTTGACCCTGTGAGCTGCCTTGGGCTTACTAGGAGAGGTTATCTGCCAGTGCATCCGAGCTCCTAGCAGTCATGTGGGTAAGCCACAATTACACATCATGGGTTACAAGACATACTCAGAGTGTCAGCCACTCTTTCCCTGAACCTCTCATCATAGTTCAGCCAGGCAAATCCCACATATGTAGAATGTGCACTGACGATCATGTCCAGGTAGGACCACATTGCCAGATGCTATGAGGGATCTGCCCAGCACACTATGGATGCTAGATAGGTAATGGATTGGATCCAGTTATTCATGTTCCATGGCACCTGCCTATGGCTTGAAGGTGGCTCATGCTGCCTGCAATCCTTTTATGAGTCCTCTCCCAAATCCATCCTAATATGCTAAATATGTCCGCATACTGCCAGCGATGGATATCACACTGGAGAAATGCGGTACACCCTGCCACCGCTGCTTTGTGGTGGCTAGGGTCAACAACCCAGCACTAGCTATGGAGGCACCCTGTGTTCCTTCCTCCACCGAAGAACCCCGGGAAGTTGATGAGGACTCTGAGGAAGCATTCTGACTATCCGATGAGTTGGAGCACTGAGAGTGCCTCCTGCTCCTCTGTGGATGCACCCTCTGCCTTTGCATTCTTCCCCATTACTGAGAGTAATGTTATCAATCATAACTTCAAACATAGTCACAAGGTCTGCAGAATCAGAAGCTGCAATTGCATCAGCATGAGACTCACATTTCAATGCCTATGTCACTGCTGATGTGTCAACCAGCTGGACCAGTTGCACCTCTATGGATGAGGAAGTCTCTGCATCTGTGGCCAGTCCTGCGGCTGCAAACTGAATGGGTCAGAATGGACATCTCTGTCGAGTGTGGGATTGTTGGAGTCAGATGGGTCAGAGGGGAGCTTGGAGTTGGAGATCGAAGAAGACATGTTGTATTGCACTGCATGTGCTGTAATACCTCCCTGGACATAGACTTAATTGGCATCTCAGAGACATGGTGGAAGGAGGACAACCAATGGTACAGTGCTATACTGGGGTACAAATTATATCAAAATGACAGAGAGGAGCACCCGGGAGGCGGTGTGGTGCTTTATGTCTGGGATGGTATAGAGTCCAACAGGATAAACATCCTGCATGAGACTAAATGCACAATTGAATCTTTATGGGTAGAAATCCCTTGTGTTTCGGGGAAGACTATAGTGATAGGAGTATACTACCGTCCACCTGGTCAAGATGGTGAGACTAACAGTGAAATGCTAAGAGAAATTTGGGAAGCTAACCAAACTGGTAGAGCGATAATAATGGGAGACTTCAATTACCCCAGTATTGACTGGGTAAATGTATCATCGGTATATACTAGAGATATATTTATTTATTTAAAAAAAAATTTATACTGGTATTAGTGGGAACATCATACCGGTTCACATCCGAACCAAAGGTAGAAAGTACAAAAAACAGGGACTGGGGGTGGGACAGAAGAGAGAGAGAAGGCCGAAAGAGAGCACACAGAGCTACAAATAATATATATATATAACAGAATAAATATAAAAAACTATCATTATAAATAACAGATGAACAATATATATTAGGGATGTGAATCGTGTGCCCGATCGTCTTAACGATCGGGTTTGGCTAGAGGGAGAAAAAAATCTGATCAGTGGTGATGTGAATCGGAATCGGTTCCGATTCACATCATTAATTTTTTTTTAGTTAGGCCCGACCCTTTAAAATTGACCCCTTACCTTCCCCCACCCTCCCGAACCCCCCAAAACTTTTTACGAGTACCCCGTGGTCCAGTGGGGGCGCGGGGACTGATCTCCCGCTCTCGGGCCATCGGCGCCATTTTGGCTGCCACTTAAAAATGGCGCCGATGGCCCGATAAAAAAAACAACCCACCTGACCCTTTAAAAATGACCCCTTAGCTTCGCCCACCCTCCTGAGCCCCCCAAAACATTTTAAAATTACCTGGTGGTCTAGTGGTGGTCCCGGGAGCGATCTCCCGTTCTTGGGCCGTCGGCTGCCACTCATAAAGATGGCGCCAATGGCCCTTTGCCCTTACCATATGACAGGGTATCCGTGCCATTGGCCAGCCCCTGTCACATGGTAGGAGCACTGGATGGCCGGCTCCATCTTTAAAGATGGCCCGATAAAAAAAAAAACCCCACCCGACCCTTTAAAATGACCCCTTAGCTTCCCCCACCCTCCCAAGCCCCCCAAAACATTTTAAAATTACCTGGTGGTCTAGTGGTGGTCCCGGGAGCGATCTCCTGTTCTCGGGCTGTCGGCTGCCACTCATAAAGATGGTGCCGATGGCCCTTTGCCCTCACCATATGACAGGATATCCGTGCCATTGGCCAGCCCCTGTCACATGGTAGGAGCACTGGATGGTCGGTACCATCTTTAAAGATGGCGGCGGCCATCTTTACGATGGCAACAACCATCTTTAAAGATGGCGTCGACCATCTTTACGATGGTGGCAGCCATCTTTAAAGATGGCGCTGGCCAGCCAGTGCTCCTACCATGTGACAGGGGCCGGCCAATGGCATGGATACCCTGTCACATGGTAAGGGCAAAAGGCCATCGGCGCCATCTTTATGAGTGGCAGCCGACGGTCCGAGAACGGAAGATCGCTCCTGGGACCACCACTAGACCACCAGCTAATTTTAAAATGTTTTGGGGGGCTCGAGAGTGTGGGGGAAGCTAAGGGGTCATTTTTAAAGGGTCGGGTAGGGTTTTTTTTTTTTGGGCCATCTGCGCCAATTTTGAGTGGCAGCCAAAATGGCGCCGATGGCCTGAGAGTGGGTGATCAGTCCCCGCGCCCCCACTGGACTACCAGTTACTTGTAAAAAGTTTTGGGGGTGTTCGGGAGGATGGGGGAAGGTAAGGGATTAGTTTTATAGGGTCGGGGTGGGTTTAGGGGTTGTTTTGGTGTGCCGGTTTTCCCGCCCTCCCCCTCCCCTGTTTTACGATTTTTCACGATAAATTGGGGGAATTTCTATTGTATCGCGACTCAACGATTTTTGACAATTTAAGAAATAACTGACGATTTTTTTAAATCGTCAAAAAACGATTCACATCCCTAATATATATATATATATATATATATATATATATATATATATATATATAAAACTATATACATGGGATTCAGGTCAATTGATGAAGCAGCTGCAGTTAATGTGATGGGGAACAAATCTGGGTAGGCCTGCTTAAAGAGCCACGTCTTTAGTTTCTTTTTGAATTTGGTGGTGCATAGTTTGAGTCAGAGATTTGTAGGTAATGAGTTCCATCGTGTGGGACCAGCAATGGAGATAGAATGATCCCTCGTAGAGGAGAGATGTGCCTTTTTGAGGGAGGACACATAGAGGGTACCTTTATTGTTTGCTCTGGTAGGGCGGTTGGAGCAAGTAAGGCAGAAAGGATCATTGAGTCAGTTGGAGTTGTGACTGTATATGGATTTATGGATGATGGTAAGGGTTTTATATAGAATACGTGCGGGGATGGGGAGCCAATGTAGGTCTTTAAGGATAGGGTGGATGTAGGCTGATTTACGGGCATTTGTAATAGTCCTTGCTAATGCATTCTGGAGCATTTGAAGCAGCTTCATGGTAGAGTAGGGGAGCCCTAGGAGGAGGGAGTTACAGTAATCCATTTTAGAAGATAGGGTGTCTTGGATGACAGAACGGAAATCGTGGGTATGGAGTAAGGGTTTTAACTTTTTTAGAACATTGAGCTTGAAGAAGACCTCTTTGAGGATTGTATTGATGTATTTCTTTAAGTTCAATTGCTGATCTCTTACAAATGGTTGAGTAGATAAGGAGCTGAATGCTGGGTTGTTTGCCAGGGAGGGTTAGGAGTTTGGTTGGGAAATGAAGAGCAGTTTCATTTTTGAGATGTTAAGGGCAAGGTGGAGGTTTGAGAGTAAGGTGTTAATGGAAGAAAGGCATGATTCCCAGAGATTTAGGGAATCAGAGATAGAGTCATGGAGAGGTATGATGATTTGGACGTCATCAGCATATAAGTAGAACTTGAGGCCAAGGTCTGAGAGAAGCTGGCAGAGGGGTGTAAGGTAGATGATAATAGGGTGGAGGAGAGGGAGGAACCTTGTGGGACCCCTTGTGAGAGGGAGTAAGGAGTGGATTCAGCATTACCTATTTTGACCGAGAATTTTCTATTAGACAGGTAGGATTTGAACCACAGGAGGGCTAAGCCAGAGATGCCAATGTCTGCAAGACGGGAGAGGAGGTGGTTGTGGCTTATAGTGTCAAAAGCAGAAGAAATGTCAAGGAGGGCAAGGAGGTAGCAGTGGCCTTGGTCCATTCCTCTGATGAGATGGTCAGAGAGGGTGAGTAGGAGGGTTTCTGTGTCAAAGTGCTTGCGAAAGCCAAATTGTGTGGGGTGAAGAATATTATTGTTTTTGAGGTAATCCATGAGTTGTGAGTTGACTACCTTTTCCATAATTTTGGAGATAAATGGGAGGTTTGAGATGGGATGAAAATTAGATGGATCGTTAGGGTCTAAAGATGGTTTTTTGAGTAGAGGTTTGACCACTGCCTGCTTGAGTTTGTCTGGGACTATGCCGGAGGAGAGTGAGCAATTAATGATTCAGCTAGCGGTTTGGCAATGGAGTTGGGAATAGATAGGAGTGCTATGGTGGGGATGGTATCTGTAGGATGGGTGGCAGGTTTAATCTTTTTAAGAATTGATTTCATTTCCTTAGAGGAGGTGAAGTCAAGGGAGTCAAGGGAGGTGGTGGTTGGGCCAGTACCGGGAGGGATGGAATATGGAATGTTGGGGAATCTAAGGAGTAAATTTGCTATTTTTCTGTGGAAATAAAGAGCCAGTTCTTCACATTTAGTGGAGGCTTCAGAGTCAGGGATGGTGGGTGGAGCAGATTTTATAAGGGCCACCACATAAGAGAATAGGGCTTTGGGGATGTACATATATTCATGTATTTTAGAGGCATAAAAGTCACATTTGGACTTGAGGATGGAGAGTCTGTAGCAACGAAGGGCGGATTTGTAACTAGAGGTGTGTAGAGGTGATGGGTCTTTATGCCATGGTCTCTCTTTCTGTCTGAGTTTATTTTTTATTAGTTTTAGCTCAGTGGTATACCATGGTTTAGGATTTTTGGAGGATGGGTGTAGTATGCGTCTAGTGATTGGACATAGTTTGTTGGCAATGTCCAGGGTGAGATTGCTCCACGATGTTAGGGCAGCTTCAGGGTTAGAGCAGTCAAATTTAGGTAGGGAGGTAGATAATGATGATATTAGGTCTTCAGAAGGGCAGGGTTTTCTGGACACAATGGCGGTACTTTGATCAGGGTTACTGCTGGCTGAGGCATTTATAGAGAGGATTGTTTCAATGAGGTAATGATCCGACCAGGGAACAGGGGTGCAAGAGAGAGTGTTAGGGGATTGGATACAGGAGTTGATAAAGATGAGGTCTAGGGTGTGCCCGACTTTATGGGTAGGGTATGAGATAATTTGTTTAAAGCAAATAGCATGGAGGGAGTTAAGAAAGGTTTCACAGGATGATGTAAGGGGGAAGGTGTCTACATGGAGATTGAAATCTCCAAATATGATAGCAGGGATTTCAATGTTGATATTATCAGAAATGAATTCAATGAGTGGAGATGGGTTGCATTCGAGGAAGGGCAGGGGGCGGGGGGGGGGGGGGGGGGTAGACTAGGCAGACTTGTAGTTCCGGGGATTTGAACAGGCCAATTTCAAGTTGGGGGGGGGGGGGGGGGTTTCAATGGGTACCGGTTTGAGTTTTAAATACTTTTTAGCTGCCAAAAGGATGCCTCCGCCTCTTTTCTTAGGTCTCGGAATGGAGAGGATCTCATAAGAGGGTGTGGGAAGTTGGTTGAGGAGGATGATATCAGAGTCTTTGAGCCATGTTTCTGTGACAGCACAGACATCAGGCTTATAGTCAATTAGGAGATCATTAAGGATAGGGGATTTTTTTGGAGAGGGATTGTGCATTGAATAAGACTATGGAAAGGGTTGTGAGACCTAGTAATTGAGTCAGGGGGGAGATGAGGATGGGGATAAGGGATTTGCAATGGGGAGGGAGTTTGTGGAGGTGAGGGCAAGGGGGTCTGAAGGATGGGTGGTGAATGCAGGGGATGGCGTAGGTTGCCATTGCCAGTATTTGGTAGCTGCACTGGTAAGTGAGCATCAGTAGAAGTGGTTATGTGAGGCAATACAGGATGCTGTGCAATTAGACAGTATTCAACAGTATAAGGTAGCAGTAATAAATAAACAGTATAATGTAGCAGTATTAAACAATATAAGGTAGCAGTAGCTATGTTGAAATAAAAAGGAAGTATACTAAAAGCTGTAGCATTACAAGAAATGTAACTATCGAGAAGTCCAGAGTGACAAAAGTAAAATTACAGCGTATTGGAGATCAGAAGGCTAGGGTAGGGGGGCTATAAAGGGCTGAGGGGGAGGGACGAAGGGGAGTATGGGACTGTTAGGGAGCAAGAAAGGGGAACACAAAGGGGCACGACTAAGGGGCAGGCCCCTTAGTCGCACTCCTTTGGTGCATGGTGCCGAAGGTCAGCAGGAGGCTTTAAGGGCCTGTTGCTGTCCTCCGCCTCCTGTGATGTGTTGATGCTGGATGGCTATCGGGGCCTGGGGAGGCTTAGCTCGAGGTGGACTCTTACCCTGACGGGTGCACGCCAATCGCGTGAGACGTCAACTCCTCGTCCGGGGGTTGGGTCCAGCATCTGGGGGTCAGATCCAGCATCTAGGGGGGTTGGGTCCGGTGTCCAAGGGTCGGGTCCAGAGTAGGATGCAGGCCTCAGGTCGAGTCCGGCTTCATGCAGGTCCCCTGGATCACGCCGAGGATCGGGTCCTCCAAGGTAGGCCGCAGGTCGGAGGTAGGCTGCAGGTCGGAGGGCACCGGAGGTGGGCTGCGGGTCCAATCGTGTCGGTTGTGAGGGGCGAAAAGGGCTTCCTTCGGTCAGCAGGAGGCTTTAAGGGCCTGTTGCTGTCCTCCACCTCCTGTGACATGGAGGGGTGGAGCGTCGATGCTGGATGGCGATCGGGGCCTGGTGAGGCCTAGCTCAAGGTGGGCTCTTACCCCGATGGATGCGTGCCAATCGCACGAGCTGCCAACTCCTCATGCAGGGGTCGGGTCCAGCGTCCGGGGGTCAGGTCCGGCATCAGGGGGTTGGGTCCAGCATCCAGGGGTCGGGTCTGGCGTCAGATGCAGGCCTCGGGTTGGGTCCGGCTTCGTGCAAGTCCCCTGGGTTGCGCCAAGGATTGGGTCCTCCAAGGTAGGCCGCAGGTCGGAGGTAGACCGCAGGTCGGAGGGCGTCCAGAGGTGGGCTGTGGGTCTGGTTGTGGCGGTCGCAAGGGGTGAAAAAGTTCCGGGATGAAATAAATGACATTTTTATGGAGCAATTGGTTCAGGAACCGACAAGAAAGGGAGCAATTTTAGATCTAATTCTCAGTGGGACACAGGATTTAGTGAGAGAGGTAACTGTGGTGGGGCCGCTTGGCAATAGTGATCATAATATGATAAAATTTGAATTAATGACTGGAAGGGGGACAGTAAGCAAATCCACAGCTCTCGTGCTAAACTTTCAAAAGGGAAATTTTGATAAAATGAGAAAAATTGTTAGAAAAAAACTCAAATGAGCAGCTACAAAGGTAAAAAGTGTGCAAGAGGTATGGTCATTATTAAAAAATACTATCCTAGAAGCACAGTCCAGATGTATTTCACACATTAAGAAAGATGGAAAGAAGGCAAATGATTACCGGCATGGTTAAAAGGGGAGGTCAAAGAAGCTATTTTAGCCAAAAGATCTTCATTCAAAAATTGGAAGAAGGATCCAAAAGAAGCAAATAGGATAATGCATAAGCGTTGGCAAGTTAAATGCAAGACATTGATAAGACAGGCTAAGAGAGAAATTGAAAAGAAGTTGGCCGTAGAGGCAAAAACTCACAGTAAAAACTTTTTAAAATATATCTGAAGCAGAAAGCCTGTGAGGGAGTCAGTTGGACAGTTAGATGATCGAGGGGTTAAAAGGGCACTTACAGAAGATAAGGCCATTGCAGAAAGATTAAATGATTTCTTTGCTTCGGTGTTTACTGAAGAGGATGTTGGTAAGGAACCCGTACTGGAGAAGGTTTTCAGATGGACTGAACCAAATCACGGTGAACCTAGAAGATGTGGTAGGCATGACTGACAAACTGAAGAAGGGTAGTAAATCACCTGGACTGGTTGGTATATACCCCAGCGTTCTGAAGGAACTAAAAAATGAAATTTCAGACCTATTAGTAAAAATTTGTAACCTACCATTAAAATCATCCATTGTACCTGAAGACTCGAGGATAGCTAATATAACCCCAATATTTAAATAGGGCTCCAGGGGCGATCCGGGAAACTACAGACCGGTTAACCTGACTTCAGTGCCAGAAAAAACAGTGGACAGTGTTCTAAACATCAAAATTACTGAATATATAGAAAGACATTGTTCAATGGAACAAAGTCAGCATGGTTTTACCCAAGGCAAGTCTTGCCTCACGAATCTGCTTCACTTTTTTGAAGAGGTTAATAAACATGTGGATAAAGGTGAACCAGTAGATGTAGTGTACTTGGATTTTCAGAAGGCGTTTGACAAAGTTCTTCATGAGAGGCTTCTAGGAAAAGTAAAAAGTCATGGGATAGGTGGCGATGTCCTTTTGTGGATTACAAACAAGCTAAAAGACAGGAAACAGAGAGTAGGATTAAATGGACAATTTTCTCAGTGGAAGGGTGTGGGCAGTGGAGTGTCTCAGGGGTCTGTATTGGGACCCTTACTTTTCAATATATTTATAAATGATCTGGAAAGAAATATGATGAGTGAGGTAGTCAAATTTGCAGATGATACAAAATTGTTCAGAGTAGTTAAATCACAAGCAGATTGTGATAAATTGCAGGAAGACCTTGTGAGACTGGAAAATTGGGCATCGAAATGGCAGATGAAATTTAATGTGGATAAGTGCAAGGTGATGCATATAGGGAAAAATAACCCTTGCTATAGTTACACAATGTTAGGTTCCATATTAGATGCTACTACCCAAGAAAGAGATCTAGGCGTCATAGTGGATAACACATTGAAATTGTCAGTTCAGTGTGCTGCGGGAGTCAAAAAAGCAAACAGAATGTTGGGAATTATTAGAAAGGGAATGGTGAATAAAATGGAAAATGACATAATGTCTCTGTATCGCTCCATGGTGAGACCGCAGCTTGAATACTGTGTATAATTCTGGTCGCCAAATCTCAAAAAAGATATAGTTGAGATGGAGAAGGTACAGAGAAAGGCGACCAAAATGATAAAGGGAATAGAACAGCTCCCTTATGAGGAAAGACTAAAGAGGTTAGGACTTTTCAGCTTGGAGAAGAGATGGCTGAGGGGGGATGTTAGAGATGTGTATCATGTGATCGATCATCTTAATGATCAATTTCGGATGGGGGGGGAGGGAATCGAATCGTTGCGGTTTTGTTTTTGTAAATATCATGTAAATCGGGGAGGGCGGGAAAAACGGCACACTAAAACATCGCTAAAACCCACCCCGACCCTTTAAAATAAATCCCCCACCCTCCCGAACCCCCCCAAATGTCTTAAATTACCTGGGGTCCAGTGGGGGGGTCCCGTTGTGATCTTTCACTCCCGGGCTATGGGTATGTTGATAGAAATTGGCACCGGCGCTATCTTTGCCCTGTCATATGACAGGGCAAAGGTAGCACCGGTGCCATTTTGGTTCCTATCCCCCGACGTCACGAGCATAGGAGGTCGCTCCCGGACCCCCGCTGGACCCCCAGGGACTTTTGGCCAGCTTGGGGGGGCCTCCTGACCCCCACAAGACTTGCCAAAATTCCAGCGGGGGTCCGGGAACGACCTCCTGCACTCGAATCGTGTTGCCGAACGCCCGGCGCCGGCACCATTTCTATCAACGCACCCGTGGCCCGAGAGTGGAAGATCACAATGGGACCCCCCCCACTGGACCCCAGGTAATTTAAGACATTTTGGGGGGTTCGGGAGGGTGGGGGATTTATTTTAAAGGGTCGGGTGGGTTTTAGGGATGTTTTAGTGTGCCGGTTTTCCCGCCCTCCCCCTTCCCCCGATTTACGATTTTTTTTTTTAATTTATTCTTTATTAATTTTTCAATGATTAGATCATGAAAACATTTACAAATATGTATCCCAATATCTAAGGCAATTATACATAAACCAAACCATAATATTACTATTGTTGTACATATGCCATAATTGGGGAAGATTATCATAAAATTTTAAAGGAAATAATATCTATTATTATCCCAAAATCTTCTTCGGACTAATTTTAGGTACTGAACATAATAGAGACAGGAGTTATTACTATTTTTATTAAGGACCCTTTACCTCTAAAGTTCCAATTTCAGATAAAGATTGAGTTTTATCCAACAGGAATGTCTCTAGGTGTACTGGATCCACAAACCTTCTTGGAGGAATCCCTGGACATAATCCAGAATAGGGCAACCCTTTTTATAGCTTTTGTTTCAGAGCAGGACAAAGACAAGCTGTTCAGAAAATTTTTTCTTAACAGGGATGTCTCTTTCTGTGGATCCAAAATCCAAATCTTCCCTGATGTAGCCAGATCCACACAAGCAAGGAGGAAAACCTTCCTTGCATTGACACATCGAGTGGTGGCTATTGGGGCTAGTTTCTTTTTAAAATTTCCATGTTTATGTTATGTAACCTATAAAGCGATTTACGATTTTTGACGATAAATCGGGGGAATTCCTATTAAATATCGCCTCTAATGATTTTTGACGATTTAAAATATATCGGACGATATTTTAAATCGTCAAGAAACGATTCACATCCCTAGCCACAATCCAGTCTACTATTTGATAATTCATTAAAAGTCTAATTGCTACTGGAAAAGATATAAAATGAGGAAGTATTGTCAATATTTTATACAAATTGCATTGATAACAGCAAATGAAACTATAGCTCTGTGATTTCATTTAACCCAGGACTGAAGAAAACAGTGGATGCAATATGTGATTTTTTTCCTATAGTAGCAGAGAACAAATATTACTCTGCATAGTAATGACAGTTATAATTAGTTACAAAGTTGGTTTGTTTGCATAGCAGAGCAAAATAAATTAAAGCAACAAAGAAATAACATCTTTTGAAACAAAAAGCTATTCATAAATTTATGCTTTTGGAATTCTAATTATGCTTTATTTAATAATATCATTTTTTGCCATTTGTTTTGACTTCATTCTACAAATACAGTAATATTAAGAATATGCCATTGGCTAACATGTGTGTTCTACTTGGTCAATTGTGTGAGCTTTTACCAAACAGTGCAGTTTTTCTCATTTCAAACAGAGCACATCAAGTGGATAGTGGTAATCCTATGCCCACTGGAATATATTTGGGTGAGCCTTGGCTTGTTTTATTGTGCTCATGATCAATGAGCCAAAAGTGAGTTGAGCTAATACCATGACTTGAAGAATCAAGCAGGATGGGCATAACTAGGGGTAAAAACTAAGGGGTAGATTTTTTAAAAAAGCGCGTTCGCGTACTTTTGTTTGCCCACCAGGTGCAAACAAAAGTACGCTGGATTTTATAAGATACGCGCGTAGCCACGCGTATCTTCTAAAATCCTGGATCCCTCCGAGGCCGCTCCGAAATCAGAGCGGCCTCGGAGGGAACTCTCTTTCGCCCTCCCCTCACCTTCCCCTCCCTTCCTCTACCTAACCACCCCCTTACCTTTGTCCATAGATTTACGCCTGCGAGAAGCAGACGTAAATCTATGTGTGCCAGCGGAGTGCTGGTGCGCCGTGCTCTGACCCGGGGGCTGGTCCGAAGGCCTGGACCATGCCCCCAGGCCGGTGCCACGCCCCCGGTCCCGCCCCGAAATGCCGTGCCCCGCCCCTGAAACGTCGTGTCATTGGGTCCCGCCCCCGACACGCCCCTTTCCGAAAACCCCGGGACCTACGCGCGTCCCGGGGTTCTGTGCGCACCAGCGGCCTATGGAAAATAGGCGCGCCGGCGCGCAAGGCCCTGCTCGCGTAAATCCACCCGGATTTACGCGAGCACAATTCAAACATTGTTGCGTGTATGCCTTAATTTTAAAAAGGCTAGAAAAGGTAGATACTTTTGTTTAGTTTGTGCATGTGCCTTGATTAACAAAAAGACTAGAAATGGTAGGTAATATTTTGTAGTTTGTGCACATGCCTTAATTAAAAAAAAAAGACGAGGAAAGGTAAATAATTTCTTTTAGTGTTTTTCTTTGCCTCCCAGCCACCTAAATTCCCATCCGTAAGTTTATTCTTTGATTTATAAACTCTTATCCTATATAAGAAGACAAGAGACATCTTCACATCAAAAATCAATCAGGGATTTATTTAAAACAAGCAAGTGATCTAGCCCTTATCAATTAGATTAAATGTCTCCATGTAGGTCATTGCCAAATTAACATTAAATACACTACATAAATTTAAAGGGCACTGATTTACACATCCCGTCTCCCATAGCAACTTAAACTACCTAAGAACTTAACAATATGTATATGTAGACAGCAGTCCAGTAGCGAGATTGGGACTTCCAGTCCTTTATACTGAATGCAACATGTATGATTACCAGCTGGTGAGAGGCTGTATGTGTGCACCTGATAAAAAGAGCTCCTAGCTCTCAGAGAACGAGAATTATCTTTGGAGGCTAGAGTTTCAGAACTGGAGGATATGAGGCAGACAGGGAGGTATATAGAGCAAGCCAGAGATAGTTGGAAGAAGGAGCCATCTTTCCTACCCAATCAACCCTTGATTTTTAGGCACGAGACACTTTCTCATTAAAAATCAATCAGGGTCTTATCTAAATCATTCTATTGTACCAGCCCTTATTGAAAGTTTAATCATCCCCTTGTAGGACATTACCTAATTAATTAGTAAATTTACTTGCAAATTTAAAGTACTCTTGTTCCAACTCCCTTAATATCCTAAACTTAACTAAGAACTCAATAAAACTAAGATGAAGGCAGCAGTCCAGCATCAAGAGGGAGGCTTTCCAGTCTTTTGCATTGAGTGTCACATGTATGATTTTTTTTACCTGCCGGTGAGAGATTGTATGTGTGCACTTGGTGCAAAGAGCTCCTGGCTCTCAGGGAACGAGTCTGATCTCTGGAGGCTAGAGCAGCAGACTTGGAGGAGCTGAGGGGGATGGAGAGGTACATTGATGAGACATTCAGGGACATAGTAGCCAAGACCCAAATCCAGTCTGGCAGCCCCAGTGCTGCCTTGGATCAGAAAGGTCTCCCAGTAGGAGAACATCACCCTGGTGTAGCAGGAAGTGATCCTGTAGCAAGGACCTGCTCTCCAAGTGATGTATTGTCCTCTTACACTGAGGACAAGTCTCCCAGGGCTACTGCCCAGGAGGGAAGGGTTAGGCCGGCCATCATAGTTGGTGATTCGATTATTAGAAATGTAGATAGCAGGGTGGCTGGTGGATGTGAGGACCGCCTGATAACTTGCCTGCCTGGTGCAAAGGTGGCAGACCTCACGCATCACCTAGATAGGATTATAGACAGTGCTGGAGAGGAGCCAGCTGTCATGGTACATGTGGGCACCAACGACATAGGAAAATGTGGGAGAGAGGTTCTTGAAGCCAAATTTAGGATTCTTGGTAGGAAGCTGAAATCCAGAACCTCCAGGGTTGCATTCTCTGAAATGCTTCTTATTCCATGTGCAGGTCCCCAGAGGCAGGCAGAGCTCCAGATTTTCAATGCGTGGATGAGACGATGGTGCAGGGAAGAGGGATTCAGCTTTGTAAGGAACTGGGGAAACTTTTGGGGAAAGGGGAGACTTTTCCGAAAGGATGGGCTCCCCCTTAAGCAGAGTGAAACTAAGCTGCTGGCACTAACTTTCAAAAAGGAGATAGAACAGCTTTTAAACTAGAACAAGGGGGAAAGCCGACAGTCACTTGGCAGTGCATGGTTCGGAGAAATGTATCCTTGAAGGATACTAATGAAACAGGAGAATTAGGGCATCCCAACAGAGAGGTTCAATTAAAAGCAAACATAGTCCATATGCCTATATGTAAAAAAATCACCAAAGCTAATGATTTCCGAATTAACCCAAACAACTGAAAAGCAGGTTGTTAAAACAAACAAAAAAAAACACTTTGAAATGTCTGTATGCCAATGCCAGAACTCTAAGAAGTAAGATGGGAGAGTTAGAGTGTATAGCAGCAAATGATGAGACTGACATAATTGGCATCACAGAGACTTGGTGGAAGGAGGATAACCAATGGGACAGTGCTATATCAGGGTACAAATTATATCGCAATGATAGGGAGGATCAACTTGGTGGGGCTGTGGCACTATATGTCTGGGAGGGTATAGAGTCCAACAGGATAAAGATCATACAAGAGACTAAATGCTCAGCAGAATCTATATGGGTAGAAATCCCATGTGTGTTGGGTAAGAGTATAGTGATAGGATTATACTACTGTCCACCTGGACAAAATGGTCAGACAGATGATGAAATGCTAAGAGAAATCAGGGAAGCTAACCAATTTGGCAGTGCAATTATAATGGGAGATTTCAATTACCACGCAACAACACTGGTGCAAGATCAAAATTTAATCACCACAATTTCTATGGTGGTTATTAGCAATTCCAATAATGGGAAGACTCAATTTTTATAGTGGCAACTCCATGCGTTCAACAAAACAGAATTCGAACAGGTCCCCCGACACGGTCCCGTGTTTCGCTGGGCTGCTTCGGGAGGGACCAGGGGTATATTTTAATCTTTATGAAAATACCCCTGGTCCCTCCCGAAGCAGCCCAGCGAAACACGGGACCGTGTCGGGGGACCTGTTCGAATTCTGTTTTGTTGAACGCATGGAGTTGCCACTATAAAAATTGAGTCTTCCCATTATTGGAATTGCTAATAACCACCATAGAAATTGTGGTGATTAAATTTTGATCTTGCACCAGTGTTGTTGCGTGATACTTGCTTATGTGCAAGGGTTCGCTCCTTCTTCATTTGGACTAGATTTCAATTACCCCAATATTGACTGGGTAAATGTAACACCAGGACTTGCTAGAGACATAAAGGTCCTGGATGTAATAAATGATTGCTTCATGGAGCAATTGGCTCAGGAACCAACAAGAGAGGGAGCTATTTTAGATTTAATTCTTGGTGGAACACAGGATTTGGTGAGAGAGGTAACGATGGTGGGACCTCTTGGCAACAGTGATCATAACATGATCAAATTTAAACTAATAATTGGAAGGGGGACAATAAGTAAATCTGCAGCTCTAACTCTAAACTTTCAAAAGGGAAACTTTGATAAAATAAGGAAAATAGTTAGGAAAAACTGAAAGGTGCAGCTGCAAAGGTTAAAAGTGTTCAACAGGCTTGGACATTGTTTAAAAATACAATCCTAGAGGCGCAGTCCATATGTATTCCACACATTAAGAAAGATGGAAAGAAGGCAAAACGATTACTGTCATGGTTAAAAGGTGAGGTGAAGGAGGCTATTTAAGCCAAAAAAAAATCCTTCAAAAATTGGAAGGATCCATCTGAAGAAAATAGGATAAAACATAAGCATTGTCAAGTTAAGTGTAAAACATTGATAAGACAGGTGAAGAGAGAATTTGAAATGAAGTTGGCCATAGAGGCAAAAACTCATAATAAAAACATTTTTAAATATATCCGAAGCAAGAAATCTGTGAGGGAATCGGTTGGACCATTAGATGACCGAGGGGTTAAAGGGGCTCTTAGGGAAGATAAGGCCAGTGCAGAAAGACTAAATGAATTCTTTGCTTCTTTGTTTACTAATGAGGATGTTGGGGAAATACCAGTTCCGGAGATGGTTTTCAGGGGCAATGAGTCAGACGAACTGAACGAAATCCCTGTGAACCTGGAAGATGTAGTAGGCCAGATTGACAAACTAAAAAGTAGCAAATCACCTGGAACGGATGCTATGCATCCTAGGGTACTGAAGGAACTAAAAAATGAAATTTCTGATCTATTAGATAAAATTTGTAACCTATCATTAAAATCATCCATTGTACCTGAAGACTGGAGGGTGGCCAATGTAACCCCAATATTTAAAAAAGGATCCAGGGGTGATCCGAGTAACTATAGACCAGTGAGCCTGATTTCAGTGCCTGGAAAAATAGTGGAAACTATTCTCAAGATTAAAATCTTAGAGCATATAGAAAGGCATGGTTTAATGGAACACAGTCAACATGGATTTACCCAAGGGAAGTCTTGCCTAACAAATCTGCTTCATTTTTTAAAGGTGTTAATAAACACGTGGATAAAGGTGAACCGGTAGATGTAGTTTATTTGGATTTTCAGAACGCGTTTGACAAAGTCCTTCATGAGAGGCTTCTATGAAAACTAAAAAGTCATGGGATAGGAGGCGATGTCCTTTCGTGGATTACAAACTGGTTAAAAGACAGGAAAGAGAGAGTAGGATTAAATGGTCAATTTTCTCAGTGGAAAAGGGTAAAATGTGGAGTGCCTCAGGGATCTGTACTTGAACCGGTGCTTTTCAATATATATACAAATGATCTGGAAAAGAATACGAGTGAGGTTATCAAATTTGCGGATGACAAAAAATTATTCAGAGTAGTTAAATCACTGTTGCATCCGTTGCTGCTTGACACCCTCACTCCGCTCTCTTTACCTCTGTGGCGACTCCCTCCGGGTCTGATGGACGGTTAGCTGCCGCGGATTCTTCTTGCCATCTCCCTCCGGCGTCCCCGGACAGGCACGATGCTGCGGATCCGCCATGTTCCTGATGAGATAGGGCGCGCGCACGCGCTCCGATTGATGTACCAGCAAGGACGCGAACCTCGGAGGTGTCCCCCTTAGATGACATCATCCGCTTCCAATATAAAAGGTCTCAGTATTCGCTAACGAATCGAGTTAGCAAGGGTTACTATACCTAAGCTATTCTGCCTCCTCGGATTTACCAGGGGTACCTGCTCCTCGGGGCCTCGCTCTTTTCTTTATTTCAGATTGCAGATAGTTACCAGTACTCGCTCCTTGAGGGCCCATGTTCCCGAACACTCTGAAGATTCTCTACTGCCTGGAAGCTATCGCAGATACAGACATTTGTGAGTTACCACCACTCTCTCAGAGCTTTCCCTGGAACCAGGTACTCACTCCTCGAGGGCCTAACCCTTTCCAGCTACTGAGCTTCTTAAAGAGCTTAAGTGAGTTTTTCATTCAGTTCTGGCTATGAACACAGCATACCCTGTCTACTCACTATCTATAGTTTCTCTTCAGCTCAACCCTGGGATCGCTGTTCCAGTACCTGAGGGACTTCAGCCCTGCCGGGCATATCAGCTCACTACTGCCACCTCTGGTGGTTCTACTAACCTGTCTAATAAAAGAATTATCTGTGTCTGTCTCCGTACTCAAGCCTAGCCGGTGGTCCCTCTCAGGATATCCTCCTGAGGGCGCTGTCATCTGCCATCGGCCCAAGGATCTACCTATCTACATTCCTCTACAGCTGAGAACCCTCTCCAAGCACTATGCTGGTAACAGATTGCTACTCCCTCTCCATCAGGAGTCTTCAGCAACAGATTCATAACAGATTGCTACTCCGCAGTCTAAACCCTAACAGATTGTTTACTACTCCCTCTACAGGAGCTGAGCATATCATATTGCTAACTCCTCCTTCCACAGGAGCAGATCATAATAGTTTGCTAACTCCTCCCTCCACAGGAGTCATAACCTAAAAGATTGCTAACTCCTCCTTCCTCAGGAGCCGTTTCATAACAGATTGCTAACTCCTCCTTCTTCAGGAGCCAAAGCATAATAATCACAAGCGGACTGTGATACATTACAGGAAGACCTTGCAAGACTGGAAGATTGGGCATCCAAATGGCAGATGAAATTTAATGTTGAAAAGTGCAAGGTGTTGCATATAGGGAAAAATAACCCTTGCTGTAGTTACATGATGTTAGGTTCCATATTAGGAGCTACCACCCAGGAAAAAGATCTAGGCATCATAGCAGATAATACTTTAAAATCGTCAGCTCAGTGTGTTGCAGCAGCCAAAAAAGCAAACAGAATGTTAGGAATTATTAGGAAGGGAATGGTTAATAAAACGGAAAATGTCATAATGCCTCTATATCGCTCCATGGTGAGACCGCACCTTGAATACTCTGTACAATTCTGGTCGCCGCATCTCAAAAAAGATATAGTTGTGATGGAGAAGGTACACAGAAGGGCAACCAAAATGATAAAGGGGATGGAACAGCTCCCCTATGAGGAAAGGCTGAAGAGGTTAGGGCTGTTCAGCTTGGAGAAGAGACGGCTAAGGGGGGATATGATAGAGGTCTTTAAGATCATGAGAGGTCTTTAATGAGTAGATGTGACTCGGTTATTTACACTTTAGAATAATAGAAGGACTAGGGGGCATTCCATGAAGTTAGCAAGTAGCACATTTAAGACTAATCAGAGAAAATTAGTTTTCACTCAATGCACAATAAAGCTCTGGAATATGTTGCCAGAATTGTTGTTAATGCAGTTAGTGTAACTGGGTTCAAAAAAGGTTTGGAGAAGTTTTTGGAGAAGAATTCCATTAACAGCTATTAATCAAATTTACTTAGGAAATAGCTACTGCTATTAATTGCATCAGTAGCATGGGATCTTCTTAGTGTTTGGGTAATTGTTGCCAGGTTCTTGTGGCCCAGGATGCTGGGCTTGAGAGACCCTTGGTCTGACTCAGCATGGCAATTTCTTATGTTCTTATGTTCTTATTAGCCACATAAAGGTAGATATTAAGAGCCGCGCCTGTGCACATGAATCCCATCTTGAGCACTTAAGGGGGGAATTTTTCTAGGTACGTGCGGCAACTCAATAGGCCTGTTTCCTAGTTCCATCCCAGTATGCCCCAATAAAGGAGTGAACTTCCTAAAGCCCCTACCTAACTTGCTTCCCTTTTACCCTACCAGCCCCAACCCCTAAAATCTCGCTGACTACCTGTTTTTTTTTTATTTCACTACTTATACAATGACCATAGCAGAAGCAAGTTACAATGTTGAGAGATCCCAGTGCACACTAGAGCACGTAATTGATTTCATGAGTGCAGTCACAGCCCGCCCATGCCCCACACAGACCACACCCACATCCCGCCCCCTTTTTTTACCAAATCTTTTTTATTTGCTCATACTGGGAGATATGCACGTGGCCGCAGGCCTTTTAAAATCTGCATCGCCTACGCACAGCCGAGTCACATGAATATCTCCCAGTTTTGCAGCATGTAGGTATTTTAAAATTTGCCTTATAGTATCCAAGTTCCAATTCTAATCTGGCATATTCCCGTGCACTTTAGAGAAGTAAGGTTACCTGTTCAGAAAGCATCACTCTAGGGTAGCAGGAAGTGATTCTGTAACAAGGATCTGCTTTCTAGGTAATGTTTTATCTCTTCCACCAAGGACGAGTCTCCAAGGGCTAGAGCTCAGCAGGGAAGGGTTAAATCAGCTTTCATAGTTGGTGATTCAGTTATTAGGAATCTAAATAGTTGGGGAGCTGGTGAATGTGAGTATTGCTTGGTAATCTGACTAACCTAGTGCAATGGAGAAGGATGTCACCTGGAACATGTGGGTACCAATGACATGGGAAGGTATTGGAGTAAGGTCCTTGAAGCCATATTTAGGCTCTTAAGTACAATCTCTGAAATGCTCCCAGTTCCATGTATAGGACCCTAAGATATAGGCAGAGTTCTGGAGTCTTAGTGGGTGGATGATACAATGGTGCAGGGAGGAGTGGTTTAGCTCTGATAAGAACTGGGCAACCTTCAAAAATGGATAGAACAGATTTAAAAATTGAACATGAGGGAAAGCCAAGAGTTGCTTATCAGCCTATGGTTTGCAGGGAGGTATTCTTCCAAGGATACTTAAATAACAGAGTAGTTAGGGCATTCTGACAGAGAGATTCCAACAAAAGCAAAAGTAGCCCGTATACCTGTAATTAAAAAAACACCTGAGTTAAATGATTCCATATTTCCCCTGTAAAAAAGCAAGAGTGGCATTGTGAAACTAAAAGATGAAGGGGAGGAATATGTAGAAGCTGATGAAGAAAAAGCAAAATTGCTTAACAAATATTTCTGTTTAGTATTCACTGTGGAAGCGCCTGGATCAAGACACAAATAAGATTGAAACTGAGGTAAACCTCAATCGTTTTTCAAAACAGTGTGTTCGTGAGGAGCTAACTAAATTTAAAGTAGATATTGTTCACTACTCTGTTCCATGTAAAGCTTATACACTGCTGTTTATGTTTCTATGTAAACAGATAGGATGTTTTCTGAATGAATGTCGGTCTAGAAAATCTTTAAATAAATAAATAAATAAGACAATGAGGCTGGATGGGACACATCTGAGGGTACTAAGGGAACTTAAAGATGTCCTGGTGGCTCCACAGGCTAACCTTTCCAATGCTTCTTTAAAGTCTGGAATATTTCTGGAGGATTAGAAAAGGGTGGATGTGGTTCCTATTCATAAAAGTGGAAGTAAGGAGGAGGCTGGGAGCTACAGGTCAGTTAATTTGGCCTTTGTGGTGAGAAAACTAATGGAATCACTGCTAAAACAGAGGATAGTGCAATTTTTGGAATTCAAGGGATTGCAAGAACTGAGGCAGCATGGTTTTACCAGAGGTAAATCTTGTCAGATAAATCTAATCCATTTTTTGATTGGATAACTAGAGAGTTGGATCAAGGGAGAGTGTTAGACGTAGTGTACTTGGATTTCATTAAGGACTTTGAAACGGTTCCACACAGAAAATGAATAAATAAATTGTGTGCCCTTGGTGTGGATACTAGAGTGACTGACTGGGTTGGAAATTGGCTGACTGGGAGGTGACAAAGTGTAGTGGATAAACTGTATTTTTTCTGAGGAAGGAGTTGATACTATTGGTTAGGGATGTGCATTCGTTTTCAACGAATGTGCAATCCGCAACGCATAAGTCATCATTCGTTGTATTCGTGGGTTCGCAAAACGCATCGTGATCCCCCACGAATAAAACATATCATATTAGTTTCATTCTTTTGGCCCGCAGTGATTTCTTAGCGGCCATTTGAAATAGGAGAAGGCCATGTGGGAGTATCCATAGCAAAAACCAGCCCTTTCCTGAGAGACATAAGTGACCTCACAGCCCTGTCATAGAGCGGGTCAGACAGGTTGGCAAGGAGACCAGAATGCAACCTATCAGAGCTAAGCATTTTTCTAATGCAGCCAATCGCTGCTCTGTGATGCTGTTCCTGATGACGCTATCCTATTTATACATTAAGCACACGGTGTGCCATGTACTTTCTTTGTGGGGGTGGTCCGGGGAGGTGGCTGTACTCAGAGCTAGTCTGAGTGTCTCAAATCTGTATTCAATTGCTAGCTACTTTGATAGAATTTTCAATTGAAAAAGATATTTGTTCGATTTTGCTGCATTGCCCCAGCTAGCCATGCTAGCTGGGGCAACGCATTTTTTTTTTATTGATCTCAGATGGTTTCTCTGTCTGTCCCACTGAGACAAGCTGCTAGCAGTGGCATTTTGCTGCTTATTTTTATATTTTACCCCCTGGGGTAGGTTGCAAGCAGGATTTGGATGTTGTGGGTGGGAGATATATTCAATTTCTAGCTAGTTTGACAGAATTTTCCATTGAAAAAGACATTTCTTCGTTTGTGCTGCTGTGCCAAGCTAAGCTTTTTTGTTAACTGCAGTTTTTTTTAATTGAACTCAGACTGTCTCTCTGTGTGCTCTTTTAAGCCATGAAGGCAGTTCACTGGGCATCAGTGGGCAGTTTTGCAGACTCACATATATTGGGACAACAGTGCTCTTTTAAGCCAAGAAGGCAGTGCACTGGGCATCAGTGGGCAGTTTTGCAGATTCACATATATTGGTAGAGCAGTGCTCTTTTAAGCCAAGAAGGCAGTGAACTGGGTGTCAGTGGGCAGTTTTGCAGACTCACATATATTGGGACAGCAGTGCTCTCTGAAGCCAAATCCCCATTAGGCCTCTTTTGTAGTCACAAGTTTGGTGTGTGCACATACAGTGGTCCCAGTTGTAGGCACTGCCTCATGGGCCTGTGGGCAGTTTTGCAGACTCACATATATTGGGACAGCAGTGCTCTTTTAAGCCAAGAAGGCAGTGTACGGGGCACCAGTGGGAAGTTTTGCAGACTCACATATATTGGTAGAGCAGTACTCTTTTAAGCCAAGAAGGCAGTGTACTGGGCGTCATTTGGCAGTTTTGCAGACTCACATATATTGGTAGAGCAGTACTCTTTGAAGCCAAGAAGGCAGTGCTGTGGGCGTCAGTGGGCAGTTTTGCAGACTCACATATATTGGGACAGCGGTGCTCTCTGAAGCCAAATCCCTATTAGGCCTCTTTTGTAATTACAAGTTTGGTTTGTGCTCATACAGCGGTCTCAGTAGTAGTGTGCATCCAGGCACTGCCTCATGGGCCTGTGGGAAGTTTTGCAGACTCACATATATTGGGACAGCGGTGCTCTCTGAAGCCAAATCCCCAGTAGGCCTCTTTTGTAGTTACAAGTTTGGTGTGTGCACATACAGTGGTCCCAGTTGTAGTGTATATATCCAGGCACTGCCTCGTGAGCCTGTGGGCAGTTTTTCAGACTCACATATATTGGGACAGCAGTGCTCTCTGAAGCCAAATCCCCAGTAGGCCTCTTTTGGAAATAATTCTTTAAATTGAAATCCCTAGTAGGCAGAGACATTAAATCCATAATGTCAGGGAAAGCTAGACATGGTCGAATCATTGGGACTGGCAGAGGAGGCACTGGCAGAGGAGGCACTTCAAAAGGCAGTGCCAGTCCCCCATTAAAGTTAAAAAGGGACCTGTTTCAATCTAAAATCTCTGGAGGGGCAGGCAGTTCCAGCCGGAAAAAAATGAAATTTAAAGATGATGCATCACCACCACTTGTTTCTGACCCTACAGTTTTGGAGGTGAGGGGAAGGGGAGGCTGAATCATGCAAGACAAAAGTGTGACACCCAAAAGCAGCAGTGCGAGAGCAGACTCGACTTAGCATTGAAAATGTAGTGCAGGCACTGTTTGCTTCTGATTCCAATGAAGAATCATCTTGTGTGGGATTCTCATCATCAGAAATGGAAGAAGTAATAGCTGAAGAAGGTTTAGGAGGATTAGTTAGTTCTGTCTTAGCTTCCACTTCAGTGCTGCAGGAGAGAGATGAAACTGATGATGAGGAGGAGGAAGAGCAGACAGCGCAGGCACAGAGTGTGACCTATGCCCCTGGCATTGCTTCTCAGGGTATATCCTCTACTTTAGCTCCAGTGCCAGCATCTACCCCGAAGGCTATAGAGAAGGGATCACGAAAGAAATCTGCAATCTAGAGCCACTTTAAAGTGACCGAGGACCCGCGTTTTGCTCAGTATAATTACCAGGGATGTGCAGAGCAAAATTTTATGTTCATATTTCTTATGTCCGAAAGGGGGTCCCACTTGCGGCCAATATGGACATAAAAAAAATCCAATGAGTTGGGTATATGTACATATGTGCAAAAAAAAAATTTAAACCCCCTCACCCTCCTTAATCCCCCCCCAGACTTACCACAACTCCCTGGTGATCGAGCGAGGAGTGAGGACGTCATTTCTGCAACCCTTGGCGAGAAGCATGTGACGTCGGCGGCACGTCGAGTGACGCCGGCGTCACGTGATTCCCGGCGAGTTCGCGCCGGACGGCTCGTTCGGCCCAAAAAGAACTTTTGGCCAGCTTGGGGGGACGCAGAAATGGCGTCCTCACTCCTCGCTCCATCACCAGGGAGTTGTGGTAAGTCGGGGGGGGGGATTAAGGAGGGTGAGGGGGTTTATATTTTTATTTTGGCTCAACAATCGCGATTTCCCACATATCCAACATATCTATGTTGGATATGTGGGAAATCCGATCGTTTATGTCGAATCAATTTTTTAAGTTAAAAAAAATATGAGTAGCATTTTACTAATGCGGTCAATCCGAATGCACACCCCTAATAATTACTGTGCCAGGGCTATTAGAGGTGCAAGCAAATGGGACATCTAACTAATTTTGGCATGATGCATCATATGCAGAAGCAACACCCAACAGTACTACTATCTGGGGATGGTTGCAGTACCAGTCAGGGGACCCCTTTTTCCAGGCAGTGTAAAGTGGTTGAAAAGTGGCAGGGTTACCCCACGCACTCAACCCCTTCTATCAGTCAGGTGGCAGGCCAGCAGCCCCCTGCCATGTGATAGAAGCGACAACCCACATGGAGGAAATGGGATGGTGTTCGTTAACGCTATCCTGGGGAAGGAGGCAGGCAGCCTCAAAAGTTATAACCAGGAGCATTGGGGAAATGATTGCCCTTGATGACCAGCCCTTGCAGATAGTGGAGAATGTGGGTTTCAAGCATTTTCTGAAGATCTTAGTTCCAAATTACAAAGTCCCCTCCAGAACCACATTTAGCAGAAAGGTCATCCCCAGCCTGTACAACCAGTGTCACAGTGGCCTCCAAGCGCTGCTAGCTAAGGCAGAGGGGAGTGTACATTTCAACTGTGATATCTGGACCGCCATGAATGTTGCACACTCTTACCTCTCCCTGTCAGCACACTGGTGGGACCTGGCTGAGGCAGGGGCAGGCAGCAGCTCTATTAGTGAACAAATATCAGGGTGGAAGTGGGCTTTACTGCACACCCACCTGATGGACCAGGCCCATACCTCAGCCAATGCATCAAACAGATGCTGGAGGGCTGGGAGCTACTCCAGTGAGACAGGAATCTTCAGGCAGGGTTCTTTGTCACAGACAATGGTACAAACATGGCAGAAATGGCAAATTTATTTTATTTTTTGTTACAACTCCTCCATAGCAGAAGTAAAGTTACGCAGCAGTTGACCTGGGCGCACCAGGGCATATAAGTATTTATGCGCAAATCTCTTGGCCATTCTCCAAAATGCCCATATGCAGACTACGCCCACACCACACCGTTTTTTGAAATCAAGTGAGATGTACATGCAGCGGAAGACTCGCTCAAATCTGCGTGGCTTTTAAAATTTGGTGGGCACATGAGAGCCTAACTTGGGAACGTATCTCACGATTTTGCACATGTTTGCTTTGAAATTCCTTCCTTAATTAGCTGGATACTTGCAGAATTGCCCTTGCACAAAATTACAACCCTGCAATCAGGAAGTATGTAACCTGCTTAATAACCTTTGTGGAATACATGGGCAGACTTAGTCCATCTCATACTGAACAGGTGTTAGATTTGTTTAGAAAACTGCTATCAATATTAATAGTAATTATCATGCCAGTTACTACACTAAGAATAATGGCTAATAATTAAATGGTCATATAAATGAGATGCTTTCATACTTCCTTATGAAGATTCCCTAATGTTGGAAAATTAGTGAAACATGCCATACTGAACCACCTCTGTGCTGTCAATCAGGTGCTGTTCATGAGAGATGCATTTCAGTATCCCAAAATAAAAAAGGTGACCCATTTCTGAGCCTGAACTGAGTTTGACTTAATTCCAACAGATTTGGAAATATATGTTTTCCATAGTCTATTCTACTTTTCCCCCCCTGAAGGCAGAATCATAAATAAGCATTGTTTTCCCCCATAGACATGCTTGGTCTTATTTTTCTCATTCTGTGCTTTTTGAAAAAGTCTTTATGGAACAAGGGCCATAAGGAGAGAAAACCCGGAGCAAACAATAATGAGATAAGAATGATCAACTCACAGTGCTTTAATGTAAATTGTAAAGTCAGTGTTAATTAATAATGCTATTCACAATTTGTATAATGAAAATGATTTCAAGCTTGCATTCAAATTTCCAATCTTACATTTTCAAGAAGCAGCAGTTCCTTTACATACAGATTTGAAATTAACATTGCAGACAGTTGCGAACCCCAACCCCATCTCGCTTCACAGTCATTAAAATTCCCTTAGTTTACTTTGACCCTCAACTAAGTGCTTGCTTTACTGATGTAGCAGTAATTAAAAAACAAATAATAATGGAGCAACATTTTAGATGATATATTTTGTATTCTAGGAGTATAGTTGCAAGAGGCAGAATGTAAAAGGAAATAACAAAAAAAACAAAAACAAACAAAACAACAGCAATCATTTTTATTGAATCAAGCACTTCTATGTTAATTTCCAATCTATGTGATCAGAAGGACAATATCTCTGATTGGATAAACAATCAGGGATCCATTTAATTTAGTTTTTGCCAGAGGCACAGAGCTTAAGAAAATGCTCACTAGTTTCTTTCTCATGTAGTCTCTTTTTCTTTCAAATTTAGGAAGGGATTGTTATTTCTCACCTTGCATATGCAAGACACTGAGCTTGACCACGGTTAAAATTCAAATAAAAAGCTTAAACTACCCCATGAAAAGCATAAAAACTGGTATCACAACAGAGATAGAGAATAGTGTTTCACTGCGCTGACGCCCCTAGTGGTTAACCTCCTATATTTATTTTCTTTTCATACCTTGCTTTATCTTTCCAACAAGTCTCAAAGGACTTATATGATTGTTCAGTCAATCTGTCCATCTGTCCATCCCTCCAAATGCATGGTAACTTTCATGTAAAAGCCAACCATGGTCCTGGAATTTATCCTATTGAAATTAACCTGAACCTTATCTTTGAAAAATGCAACAAAATCCATACCTATGCATGATTTTGATATGCTTGATTTGTTTTTGCAATTTCTCTTCCTACTGCAACTACTATTACTACTAATCATTTCTACAGCAGCAGTAAATGTATGCAGCACTGCAGAGATGCACATAAGAAACAGTCCCCAATTGATGGAGCTTACAATTCAGTCAAGACATATAGACAAATTGAATAAGAGGTATCAGAATTTTTTTTTTTTTTAATATGTACGTCGTTATAATCCTTCCTATTTCTCTATAGTCTGGACATCACAATAGCGGCCCTTGGCCAGGGCTCTCAGTATGGCTCCCCCTAGAATCCAGTTAGCATGGACCCTGAATCTTGCCACAAAATGGTGCACTTGTAGAATGGTCAGAACTAGGGCTTTCTCAGGGATTTTCATCTCTGAGATACTCTTCTGTGGTACCTTACCCCAAGCCTTGCTGACTAGAGTTGCTGGAATGGGTCCTGGAAGCAAATTTGAGTCTCCTGTATGGATGAGTGCAAAGATGCCACTGGGCCAGATTGTCAGCCCATTTTTATTTTTAATGTGGCTCTCTGCTGCATTTTCTTCCTCAGATAATGTAGGTGTCTGCATTATATTGTATAGTTATGAAAGATATATAAGAAATAGTGGCTCAGCCTATTAAAAAAATAAAATTGAAGAAAACAGCTGAAGACATGAAAATGCCAGCTGTGGCATAGATACACAAATATTCTGTTTCAGTAATCAATTCTATGAGCAATCTTGTATGATTTAAAATTAAAATCAGAAATAAGTCCATTTTCAGTACGGATATGGCTCTTGGATCAGACTTGTTAGAAAGCGTGTATTTCATTGTGTTAGAGGAGGATATTTTTTATTATTTCCTACCTGTCTAAACAGTTGTTGACCTGCTGTGGACATTCTAGAGCTAATTTGGGTGGCACTACTCTTAAATCAAACTGCTATAAAAGATTTACAGTATACCATTAAGGAAGTACATTTTCTGAGAAATAGAAACATCACTGCAATAATTCCTTGAAATGTCTTTTTTTCAGATCATCCACATTCTTCATTTTATTATGTGGATTCTCAGCTCAATCTTTTATAATATCCTTAAAGGTAAATCAAATTAGGATTTAGTGATTCTTTTTTTCTACCCAGCCATTCTCAGAAACTCCTTTAGTTAAAAGTAAGGGTGCATTAATCTGCCATATTTCCCTACTAATGTTGAAACACTTTTTTTCTTCTGTACTGAACAGAAATATAGACCTTCCTTATCCAATGTGTGAAGAAAAAGGATATAGGAAAAACACAAGTAAATGTCCTGATCCCCCCAAATAAACATTATTAATTAAATGTTACCTTAATAAAAGGCATCATCAATAGAATGCAATCACAGTTCTTTGTTTTCTGCCTTACATATAATTATGGGTGCTTCAAAACCCTGAATGACAATTTTTATAGTTTTTTTCTTTGCAAATAAAAATTTTCACATATCTTAATATAATTTGTTAATGTCTGGGAATCGCATATGCTATGCAACAAAATGTTCTTAGCTGCCCATATATTTTCTCTGACACTGGTCCGTGTTTTAGATGCTGATGTCCTTCCTCAGGGTATGGTCACTTATGTTCCTGAAAAAAAAAAAAACATTCACACAAATTTACCCAAAGTCAATTTTCTCATCCATACTGCTGAAAAAGAAAGAAAAAATACCCACTAATTTCTCCCAGGATATGATGTCAAAACCTCTGACAATACTTCCTTTATATATATTACAGGTCAAGCAGAGTAACTTAATAGGTGTCACTCAAATGAAAGAATACCAGTCAATCTCTTTATTTGACCCACTTGGAGCTATGGTATTCAAGTGAAAAATCCAAAACCGTTCTTTAAAATTTAAATGAGTGTCTTGCTCCCTCCCCATAGACTTTTATTTACTTTCTCCAATATCCATCATTTCAAATCTTGGAATTGATAAGAATGTCCAATGCAGTGTTGAATCAAAGGAGCTTGTGTTTTCTTAGTCACTACGTACGCAGCTACAATGTTCAATTAGACATGTGTAAAACTTAAGGGCACTCAATCATATAAATAATGTGAGTGGTCATACAGTCCACATGGGTTCTAGATGCATATACCTTTATCAATGATCATGTCCCTCCATTTTTATCTAATAATTGTTTGTTTGCACATTGTTCATTGACTGTACATCTAATTGAACATTGCAGTGATCCAAAAGGTAGAGAGGATAGGCAAAAAAGTAAAGAAAGATGGGGGAAAAGTCAGCAAATAATCTAGGCTTCCAATTTATACTGGGGAAGTCTACTGGAAAGCATTATTAGCACCAGTGCACTGGAGGGCAGTTATATAAACTATGATAAATATTCCATTGCCAAAAATTACTCCAGAGAACTTTGGAGGTAATTTTCAAAGAGTTATGCACTTAAAACTTAGCATATATGCGCCTAAATAACCTGTACTCATTCATTCGCTATTTTATAAAAGGGGAAAGTTCACATGCACTTTACGTTTCACACAAACATATACAAATGCAAAAAAGGGCTGACTAGGGGTGTTCTGGGGCAGGACCAATAGTTACACATGTAAGTTGCTGTTTTATAAGACACTTATGTACATACATTTGGCAGCTTACTTGCAAAATTTTACACTTGCTAATTATCTTGTGTAATTCATATCAGACTTGTTTTTTATTGTATAGTATTGGATAAGTGGGAAGTCCAGGTGAACTGGGAAGAATTCAGGCAGAAAAAACAGGAGAGTCTCCATGACATAGAAATTGACTGGGCAAACTGCTGTGTTAATTGATTAATTGGTTAATTTTAATTACATATGCATGTTTTAAAATATGCTGACAGGCGTGTAAATTGCATTTTACACAAGTAAGTCCTACTTTTATTTTTGCACATAAAATATGTGTGTATATTTTTTTAAATAGGTAGGAAAATTACATGCGTTCAATAAAAATGTGATCTTTCAATTTATTGCATGTATTTGCACATAAGGATACATATGTACATATGTTCTGGTGTAAAGATAAGCATATTTATTAATATACACATATATGATATGTGAGGGTTATAAAATAATATCGTAGATTTAAGGATGGCTGCATATATATGTGTATATGCCACCATGTTTAGTTAATGTGTATATGCCACCATGTTTAATAAATGTTGACAGAAAAAAACCCAAGTAGTCCATCCAGACTGTCCAGCAAACTTCATTAATTTTTATTC
This sequence comes from Rhinatrema bivittatum, assembly GCF_901001135.1. NCBI lineage: Eukaryota > Metazoa > Chordata > Amphibia > Gymnophiona > Rhinatrematidae > Rhinatrema > Rhinatrema bivittatum. The sequence continues at coordinate 380,006,756 of NC_042617.1, forward strand.
AGTTAAGCGTAGTAACTGCCACTCTGTGTAGGTTATCCTAATGCAGGTTACCCCTTACCTTCATTTCTCTCCTTTAGCCTCTAGGGACCCTCTATTAGAGATGTGAATCGTGTCCTCGATCGTCTTAACGATCGATTTCGGCTGGGAGGGGGAGGGAATCGTATTGTTGCTGTTTGGGTGTTTAAAATATCGTGAAAATCGTTAAAATCGTGAGCCGGCACACTAAAACCCCCTAAAACCCACCCCCGACCCATTAAATTAAACCCCCCACCCCAAATGCCTTAGTACTTCATCAACTTTGGGAGGGAAGTACTTACTTGCCCTAAACCAATGGCAGGAAAACCGGCACACTAAAACCCCCTAAAACCCACCCCCGACCCTTTAAATTAAATCCCCCACCCTCCCGAACTCCCCCCCCCCAAATGTCTTAAATTACCTGGGGGTCCAGCGGCGGTCCGGAACGGGCTCCTGCAATTGAATTGTGTTGTCTTCAGCCGGCGCCATTTTGCAAAATGGCGGCCGCAAAATGGCGGCGGCCATAGACCAACACGATTCGACTGCAGGAGGTCGTTCTGGACTCCCGCTGGACTTTTGGCAAGTCTTGTGGGGGTCAGGAGGCCCCCCCAAGCTGGCCAAAAGTCCCTGGGGGTCCAGCGGGGGTCCGGGAGCGATCTCCTGCCGCGAATCGTTTTCCGTACGGAAAATGGCGCCGGCAGGAGATCGACTGCAGGAGGTCGTTCAGCGGGGGTTCCGGACTATCGTTAAAAAATCGTAAATTGGGGGAAGGGGGAGGGCAGGAACTTACTTATCGACTGCAGGAGGTCGTTCAGCGGGGGTTCCGGACCCCCGCTGAACGACCTCCTGCAGTCGATCTCCTGCCGGCGCCATTTTCCGTACGGAAAACGATTCGCGGCAGGAGATCGCTCCCGGACCCCCGCTGGACCCCCAGGGACTTTTGGCCAGCTTGGGGGGGCCTCCTGACCCCCACAAGACTTGCCAAAAGTCCAGCGGGGGTCCGGAACGACCTCCTGCAGTCGAATCATGTTGGTCTATGGCCGCCGCCATTTTGCGGCCGCCATTTTGCAAAATGGCGCCGGCTGAAGACAACACAATTCAATTGCAGAAGCCCGTTCCGGACCGCCGCTGGACCCGCAGGTAATTTAAGGCATTTGGGGGGGGGGGGGGTTCGGGAGGGTGGGGGATTTAATTTAAAGGGTTGGGGGTGGGTTTTAGTGTGCCGGTTTTCCTGCCATTGGTTTAGGGCAAGTAAGTAAGTTCCTGCCCTCCCCCTTCCCCCAATTTACGATTTTTTAACGATAAATCGGGGGAATTGGTATTGTATCGTGGCCCTAACGATTTTTGATGATTTAAAATATATCGGACGATATTTTAAATCGTCAAAAAATGATTCACATCCCTACCCTCTATGTTTATTCCAAGCTCTTTTGAATTCCATTACATTTCTTGTTTTAACTACCTCTTCCAGGAGGGCACTCCATGCATCCACCATCCTTTCCATGAAGATTTATTTACTGATGTTGTTCCTGAGTCTACCCCTTTGGAGCTTTATATAATGATCCCTAGTTCTACAGCTTTCTGTTGGGTTTGTGGCATAATGTGGACTCTTGGTCGAAGTGGTGATGACTCCTCCCTCGGGGAGGGGCCCCATGGGGAACCACAATGATAGGCTAGACTCAATAGCAATGGACACAGAGGAAAGGAAGCTTTATTATACTGCTGTGATGAAGATGATACTTGTCCGAGGAACAGACAGTGCTGTAGTCCAGCGATATCACAGTAAGGTTCCAGATAGTCTCAGTAGTAATGTAGTTGATGATCTCACCCAGATGTAGCGAAGGTCCGGTAGTGTTCCACAGTGTGGGATAGTCCGTGAACCTGAAGGGTGGAGCAAGGAGAGCTTGGAGCGTAGTAGTACTTATAGGGTAGCAGCGATGATAGCTTCCTTTGGTAGTCGAGTGAAGAGAAGGACCCGTGGTCTGAGGTGCAGGATACCCAAAGCAGGATAGGCCCTCGAGGAGCGAGTACCTAGGAGCACCGAGGGTACCTGGAATAAACATAGAAATATAGAAGTGACGGCAGAAGAAGACCAAACGGCCCATCCAGTCTGCCCAGCAAGCTTTCACACCTATTTGTTTTCATACTTATCTGTTACTCTGACTGCTGAGGTCAGGGTCCTTATTGGTAACTTTTTGGTTCCAATTCCCTTCCACCCCCACCATTGATGCAGATAGCAGTGCTGGAGCTGCATCTAAGTGAAGTATCTAGCTAACTGGTTTGGGGTAGTAACCGCCGTAATAAGTAAGCTACTCCCGTTTGTTTACCCTGCCTGTGCAATTCAGTCCTTGTTGGTTGTCTGAATATAAATCCTCTTTACTTCATTCCCCCCTGTTGTTGAAGCAGTGAGCTGTGCTGGATATGTATTCCAAGTGAAGTATCATGCTTAATTGATTCGGGGTAATAACTGCCGTAACAAGCAAGCTACACCCATGCTTATTTGTATACCCAGACTATGTAATTCATTCCTTGTTGGTTGATGCTGAATATAAATCATCTTTTCTTCATTCTCTCTGCCTTTGAAGCAGAGAGCTATGCTGGATGTGCATTGAAAGTGAAGTATCAGGCTTATTTGGTTTGGGGTAGTAACCGCCGTAACAAGCATTTCAAGTGAAGTATCAGGCTTAATTGATTCGCGGTAGTAACCGCCGTAACAAGCAAGCTACTCCCCTGCTTTTTTATGGATGCAAATCCTTTTTTCCACATTTCCTCTTGCCGTTGAAGCATAGAGCAATGTTGGAGTCACATTAACTGTGTGTATGTTTATTGAATAAGGATATTAATCTCCAGGTACTAGCCGTCATTCCTGCAAGCAAGCCACCCCCTTGCCTCTTCTCTTCATTCACATCCTCTAGACTTTATGGATCCACAGTGTTTATCCCACGCCCCTTTGAAATCTTTCACAGTTTTGATCTTCACCACTTCCTCCAGAAGGGCATTCCAGGTATCCACCACCCTCTCCGTGAAGAAATACTTCCTGACATTGGTTCTGAGTCTTCCTCCCTGGAGTTTTAAATCGTGACCCCTGGTTCTGCTGATTTTTTTGCAACGGAAAAGGTTTGTCATCTTTGGATCATTAAAACCTTTCAAGTATCTGAAAGTTTGAATCATATCACCCCTGCTCCTCCATTCCTCCAGGATGTACATATTTAGATTCTTCAATCTCTCATAAGTCATTCGATGAAGACCCTCCACCTTTTTGGTCGCCCTTCTCTGGACCACCTCCATCCTGTCTCTGTCCCTTTGGAGATACGGTCTCCAGAACTGAACACAGTACTCCAGGTGAGGCCTCACCAAGGATCTGTACAAGGGGATTATCACTTCCCTTTTCTTACTCGATATTCCTCTCTCTATGCAGCCCAGCATTCTTCTGGCTTTAGCTATCGCCTTGTCACATTGTTTCGCCGACTTCAGATCATTAGAGACTATCACCCTAAGGTCTCTCTCCTGCTCCGTACATATCAGCCCTTCTCCCCCCATCGAATACAGTTCTTTCGGATTTCCACACCCCATGTGCATGACTCTGCACTTCTTGGCATTGAATCTCAGCTGCCATATCTTCAACCATTCTTCCAGCTTCCTTAAATCCCTTTTCATTCTCTCCACTCCTTCCGGAGTGTCCACTCTGTTGCAGATGTTAGTGTCATCCTTATAAAGACAAACCTTACCTTCTATCCCATCCACAATGTCGCTCACAAAGATATTGAACAGGACCGGTCCCAACACCGATCCCTGCGGCACTCCGCTTAACACTGCTCTCTCTTCAGAGTAAGTTCCATTTACCATCACACATTGTTTTCTGTCCGTCAACCAGTTTGCAATCCAGGTCACCACCTTGGCACTCACTCCTAAGCTTCTCATTTTATTCACCAGTCTCCTGTGTGGGACCATATCAAATGCCTTGCTGAAATCCAAGTAGTAGACAAGACCCCCAAGGAGCGGATGTCCTGATGGTTAGGCTGAATAACCCCAGACGGTGAGTAAAAGTGAGGGGCCCCTGAGGAGCGGGTACCCAGACCTTCAGTACGTAGCAAAATACCCAGGAGGGTAGTGAGGAATCCAAGCAAGCAGCTTAGAAGCGGTCAGAGTAGCAAAACCAAAGTTCTTGCTACTCGTATTGGAGCGGAGGTTTAAATACCCAGAGGTACTGATGTCATGCGGTGGGGCCCCCCCCCAAGATTCCCATCATGTCATGCTTAAGAACATGGGCAGTGTGCACACACGCACCCTAGGAGGCTTCAGGAAGAAGAATGGTGGACGAGGACGCCCATGCTGGCTTGGAGACGCCAAAGGATTGAGCAAACAGCAGTGGAGGCATCCATCCTTCCGAAGGAGGAGGAGAAAGAGATGAGGCAGCCATCTGCGACCTACAGATGCAACAGTACCCCCCTTCAAAGGGCCACCTCCAGGACCTCTTCCCAGTGGTCTGGGTTTTTGAGAGTGTGCAAGATGAAATTGACGTACCATGTCTTTATCCATGATGTTGGCCAGAGGCTCCCATGAGTTTTCTTCTGGTCCATAACCCTTCCAAGAGATGAGGTATTCCCATGTCTTGCCTCTTTTATGGACATCCAAGATGCCATCTACAGCATACTCAATATCGTCCTCAGTGTCCAGATTTGTGGGTTCTGGGGTCTTCTTAGAGAACTCCGAGAGCATCAAGGGTTTTAGCAGAGAGACATGGAAGGTGTTATGTATTCTCATTGATGGAGGTAATTTCAAACTATAATATCAGATTTCCCAAGCGCCGAAGGATTGCAAAGAGTCCTACATAGCGAGGTGCAAAATTTGCTGATGGCAGTTTAAGATGGAGGAACTTGGTACTCAGCCAGACTTTGTCTCCAGGCTGAATCTGAGGCGCTTCTCATGGTGAGCATCGTAGATCTTTTTTGCTTTCTGTCCTGCTTTAAGACGCAGATCCTTTGTTTGCTTCCAAAGCTGAGATAACTCTGCTGCAGTGGCCTGTGCTCCGGGAGAAGCCACCAATAAGGGATTTGGCAGAGGAGGAAGTGGTTGTCGTCTGTAGATGAGTTGAAAAGGAGAAGACCCTGTAGATGTAGCAGGATGCGAGTTGATAGCGAATTCTGCCCAAGGTAGCAGTTCCACCCAGTCACTCTGTCTTGAGTGAACGTAGGACCGTAGAAACTGTTTAAGCGTTCTGTTCATTCTTTCAGTCTGTCCTTTAGACTGAGGGTGGTAAGCAGAGGTCAAGTCCAAGGAGATGTCAAACTTTTTGACATAGGACTCTCCAGAACTTAGCAGCGAATTGTATTCCTCTGTCAGACAGTATATGCTTAGGCATTCCATGAAGGCGGAAGATATGTATAATGAAGAGTCTCACTAACTCCATGGCAGAGGGTAATCCTGGCAAGGCTACAAAATGTGCCATTTTGGAGAAGCAATCAACGGTGACCCAAATGGTATTGTTCCAGTTGGAGAACAGTAAATCTACCAAGAAATCGGTTGCTATATGTGCCCAGGGTTCATCTGGCGCTGGCAAGGGTTATAATAGACCCCAAGGATGTCCGGCTGGTGGTTTTTGCTTGGCGCAAACAGCACAGGAACCCACATAAGCTTGTACATCCTTATTCATGGTTGGCCACCAGTAATACCGCTGTAACATGGCCAAGGTACGACTCTGTCTCTGATGGCCAGCCAGGCGGGAATCGTGCGCCTACTTCAACAGTTTCTTCCTTTGATTTCTAGCCACAACCATCTTCCCAGCAGGTACAACATGAGTGGCTGCAAGAACCACCTTCTCGGGATCAATAATGTGACGGGATTTGTCAGGCATATCCCGAGGGGAGAAGGATCATGTCAGGGCATCAGCCCAGGTGTTCTTCTCTCCCTGATGGTATTTCAAAAGGAAATCAAATCTGTTAAAGAACAGTGACCATCTTGCTTGATGGTGATTGAGTCATTGTGCATGTCTGAGGTAATCCAAGTTCTTGTGATCGGTGTACACTACTATCTGATGTTGTGCACCTTCCAGCCAATGATGCCACTCCTCAAAGGCCAGCTTAATTGCGAGTAACTCTTTCTCTCCAATTCCATAATTTCTTTTGGCAAGCGAGAACCACCTTGAGAAGGAGGAGCAGGGATGGAGCACATTTGATTAGCTGCACTGGCTCAAAACCACTCCCACGCCGACGTCTGATGCATCCACCTCGACGATGAATGGGCGATGCAGATCTGGATGACAAAGGCATGGCTTCTTTTGAAAAGCATCTTTGAGAGTCAGGAAGGCAAATATTGCTTCAGGAGACCAGTTGGCAGGGTTGGCCCCCTTTCTGGTCATTGCAGTGAGAGGGACCATCAATGATGAATAGTTCTTGATAAAGGAATGGAAGTAGTTCGTGTTATGTTCGTGGACCCTTGGGCTGGTTAGGACAGAAGACGAAGTGCTGTAGAAGTCTACTTTAGTTGTCCCAACCAGGAGGCGGTTCGGAGGTTCGAAGCAGGCTGAGACCCAGGACTTATGGTGGAGCCCTATGTGACCAAGGACTCGGTACCCCGTGGACGGACGGATGAAGAGGGAGCTTGAAGATTGAAAAGTCTTCACCCTGGAAACCAGCGCTCTCCCGGGAGAAGCCCTTAAGAGCCTGGTCGCTGGGACTTAGGAGATTCACCCTGGAAGCCGAAGTCCCCCCAGGAGGAGCCCGTTGGAACCCGGCCGCTGGGACTTAGGCGACTCCTGAAGGAGAGGGTGGTCTGGTTGCAGGCGCCTCCTGCAGGTCATGGTTCCGGACGGCTGGCGCCTCCAGCAGGTCATAGGTAATCCCGAAGTCGGTCCCGGAGTCGAAGTCCAAGGGTGGTCCGCAGCCAGTCCAGGGGTCGGTATCCAGAGAGGTTCACAGCCGGTCCACGGGTCAAAGCCAGAACACGATCCAGAGCCAGTCCAAGGGATCAGAGCCAGAAGAATCAACAGCAAGGGGAGCAGGCAGAAGCAGGACGAAGATAATCAGGAACGCAGCAACCACAGGCAACACCCAGGAACCTATTGCAAGGCATTGGAGGATCCTAGAAGCAGGACTCATATACCTGCAGGCGTCTGACGTCATCCCCAGCTGTCCTGCTGATTTTCCCCCGCTGGCCCTTTGAAGGGGAGCTCCTCCCCGCGCGCGCGTGTCAGGGGGCGGGGCCAGCCGTGCCGAGTCGTCGACGTCTCTCCCGAGGAGGGAGAGACGTGCTGGAGGGCTTGCAGGCCCGAGGAAGCTCTGAAATGGCCTGGGCAGCCCCCAAGGTAGGTGGAGGGACCGGGGCACGGCCCGGGAACGCAACAGTACCCCCCCTCCTACGCCCCCACCCTGGATGTCGGGGTTTACTGGGGTTGGCAAGATGGAACTGGTGGAGGAGATTCTTGTCCAGAATGTTGGAAGATGGTTCCCAGGAGTTCTCCTCAGGCCCATACCCCTCCCACGAGAGGAGGTATTCCCATCGGCGGTGGTAGAAGCGGACATCCAGCACATCTTTCACGGTGTAGAGGACATCAGGATCAGCCGTAGCCGCAGCCAGCTCGGGCGGTGTCGTATGAAACTTCGAGAGGATCACAGGCTTAAGGAGGGACACGTGAAACACATTGTGGATCTTCAAAGTGGAGGGCAACCGCAATTGGTAGGAGACTGCCCCGACTCGCTCGAGTACTATGAATGGACCAATGTATTTGGGAGCCAGACGCATAGAAGGTGTCCTTAACCGAATGTTTCTGGCACTTAACCATACCTTCTGCCCCGGAAGGAAAACTGGAGCAGGCCTTCGAGACTTGTCTGCATATCTTTTAGCTTTGGTCGCCGCCCGGTGAAGCTTGTCCTGAGCGTCGAGCCATAATTGGTGCAACTGCTGTGCCGTAGCCTGGACAGCTGGGGATGGCACTGCCAGAGGCAGGGGTAGAGGAGGTCTCGGAACCCTCCCATAGACCAAGTAAAAGGGAGATTGGGCCGTTGCCGAATGCTGGTGTCGGTTATATGAGAACTCCGCCCAAGGTAGTAAAGATACCCAATCGTCCTGGAGATCTCCCACGAAGGAACGAAGGAATGTCTTCAACGTCCGGTTGGTACGCTCACTTTGCCCATTGACTTGAGGGTGAAAAGCCGTGGTCAGATCAAGCTGCACGCCAAACTTCTTGCCTAAGGCCTTCCAATACTTGGCAGTAAACTGCGGTCCGCAGTCAGAGGTTATATGCGTCGGGAGACCATGGAGTCGGAAAATATGTTGGGTAAACAGGGCGGCTAATTCAGGAGCCGATGGTAGCTTAGCAAGAGGCACGAAGTGGGCCATTTTAGAAAAACAGTCAACCGTGACCCAGATCACGTTCTTGCCTTCAGAAGCTGGTAAGTCGACGATGAAGTCGGTAGACACGTGGGTCCAAGGCTCGGTAGGAATGGGCAGTGGTTGAAGAAGCCTCCAGGGGCGTCCAGGCAGAGGTTTTTGCCGGGCACAGATGGGGCAGGACTGAACGTAAAGACACACGTCCTTTTTCATCTGTGGCCACCAGTAGAATTCAGATAGGAGGTGCAGGGTTCTTGCTACTCCTGGATGCCCAGCGGTAAGAGAATCATGAGCCCAAGATAACACTCTCCTCCGCGATCGAACAGGCACTACAGTCTTCCCTGCAGGAGTCGTCTCCGTGGCTGCTAACAGAACCTTGGCTGGATCTATGATATACTGTGTCAATGGGGAATCTTCTTCAGTTTCAGCGGTGCGTGAGAGGGCATCCGCCCGGATATTTTTGGAAGCTGGTCGATATCGCAGAATAAAATTGAAGCGGCTGAAGAAGAGTGACCAGCGTGCCTGTCGAGGATTAAGGCTTTGGGCGTGACATAGGTATTCCAGGTTCTTGTGGTCGGTATAAACGGATATTGGCTGTTGAGCCCCCTCCAGCCATTGTCGCCATTCCTCAAAGGCGAGTTTGATAGCTAGCAATTCCTTGTCCCCAATACCATAGTTTCTTTCAGCTGGGGAAAATTTGCGGGAGTAGTACGAGCATGGCAGGAGTCTCCCTTTCTCGGAGAGTTGACTTAAAACGGCCCCAACTGCTATGTCGGAAGCATCGACTTCCACGATGAACGGTTTTTGAGGATCTGGATGGCGAAGACAGGTGTCTTGAAGGAAGGCCTCCTTTAAGTCCTGGAAAGCTTGTATAGCCATCGGCGGCCATTTCTTAGCGTCAGCTCCCTTCTTAGTAAGAGCCATCAGCGGAGCCACCTTCTGCGAATAATGAGGGATGAATTGCCAATAAAAATTGGCAAACCCCAGGAACCGTTGGAGCGCCTTTATTCCCTGTGGTTGTGGCCAATCCTTGATCGCGGAGACCTTCTCAGGGTCCATGAAAAATCCAGTGGAGGAAGCAATATACCCTAAAAAGGGTAAAGAATCTTGCTCAAACGTGCACTTTTCAAGCTTGGCGAATAACCGATTATCACGCAGCTTCTGTAATGCCCGTCGAACATCTCGACGGTGTGTTTCCAGATCCTTTGAATAGATGAGGACATCGTCTAGGTAGACTATAACCGCCGAATGAAGCATGTCCCGGAGAACCTCATTCATGAGGTTTTGAAAAACCGCCGGAGCATTACAGAGGCCAAAGGGCATAACCCGGTATTCATAATGCCCGTCCCGTGTGTTGAAGGCGGTCTTCCACTCGTCTCCGGGGCGGATCCGCACCAGGTTATAAGCTCCCTGGAGGTCTAGTTTAGTGAATATCTTGGCCCCTTGTAATCTGTCCAGAAGTTCCGGTATCAAAGGTAGAGGGTACCGATCCCGGCGAGTAATGCTATTCAGACCACGGTAGTCTATGCAAGGGCGAAGTGACCCATCTTTCTTGGCCACAAAGAAAAAACCCGCTCCCGCCGGAGAGTTGGATGGCTGAATAAATCCTCGTTCCAGGTTCTCCTGGATATAGGCAGACATGGCTTGTGTCTCCGGAAGTGACAAAGGATAAACCCTACCACGTGGGGGTGTGGTACCGGGCAGAAGGTCTATCGCACAGTCGAATGGGCGATGTTCAGGAAGAATCTCGGCCTTCTCCTTGGAAAAGACGTCCTGGAAGTCCTGATAAGGTGGAGGCAGGGCCAAGGGGGTCACCAGGAGCGGCACTGAAGACCGAGTGACCTTGGACAGGCAGGAGTGAAAGCAGGTAGGGCCCCAGGAGGCTACTTGGAGAGTTTCCCAAGAAATGACAGGCGAATGTCTCCGAAGCCAAGGCATTCCTAGGATGATTGGGTGCATGGATTTTTCTAAAATAAGAAAGGAGATCTCTTCTTGGTGCAGGACGCCAGTACGGAGGACGAGCTGTTGGGTGCGGGTAGCGATGGTACCTGGAAGAAGGCCTCCCTGGATGGAAGAAATGCGAAGTGGAGGATCTTGGGGTTGTACCCCAATCCGAAGTTGCCGAACTATCTCCTGAAGGATGAAATTCTCCCCTGTGCCAGAGTCAATTAAAGCCTGTGTCTCAAATTCCCCTTCCGGAAGAAGCAAGGTGACAGGAACGAAACATGGGGAGTCGGTGGTGGTATGACCTAGGGGAAGCTTCCAGTATTTCCTAGGTCCGAGCGTTTCCCGGACGCTCGCTACACTGGGCAAGGAAATGACCCTTTCCACCGCAATACAGGCAAAGGCCCTGTGAACGCCGTCACCTTTTTTCTTGCTGGGAGAGAGGTCCTCGGCCCACCTGCATGGGTTCAACTTCTTGAGCCCCAGAAGGGGCTGGTGAGGAACTCTCTGGATGCGGCAACGCTGGTCCAGGAGCGATTGGCCTATGAACTGCCCTCCTCTCTCAGAAGCGTCACTGGATGCGGCGGTCCACCCTTCCAGCTAATTCAATCAGTTCATTAAGATCATCAGGGAGATCGCGGACCGCCAGCTCGTCCTGTAATCTTGGGGAGAGACTCTCCAAGAAAATACCATGCAGGCTGTCGCTTCCCCAGTTCAGCTCCGCAGCAAGAGTCTGAAAGTCCATGGCATGATCTGCTAGAGGCCGATTACCTTGTCGCAGTTGAAGTAGCTCAGAGGCGGCAGTAGGTTTTCGGGCAGCCTCATCGAAGACCTGTCTAAATGCAGATACAAACTGGACCAAGTTGTTCAAGCGAGAATCCTTGCGTTCGAGAAGATTGGACGCCCAGGTCAGAGGTTTTCCATCCAAAAGGGAAATGATATAACTGGTCTTGACTCTGTCAGTGGGAAATTGAAGCGGAAGATCGAACCGGATATAGCATTGGTTCAAGAATCCTCGGCAGCGTCCTGCGTCCCCTGCAAACCGTGAAGGTGCTGGCATCTGGACGGGAATGGGAGCTGCAGGAGAGGACCCCGCTCCAGAGGAGGGAGCACTGGCAGCCGTGGACCCGCTGACACGTTCAGCTAAGGCTTGCACTGTCGCTGTCAAGTTGTCAAGACATGCTTGCTGTTGTTGCAGCCTCTGAGCTAAACCAGGAATGGCTTTCAAACCTGCAAGGTCCGCCAGGTCCATGGCCTTGCAATCTGTTATGTTCGTGGACCCTTGGGCTGGTTAGGACAGAAGACGAAGTGCTGTAGAAGTCTACTTTAGTTGTCCCAACCAGGAGGCGGTTCGGAGGTTCGAAGCAGGCTGAGACCCAGGACTTATGGTGGAGCCCTATGCGACCAAGGACTCGGTACCCCGTGGACGGACGGATGAAGAGGGAGCTTGAAGATTGAAAAGTCTTCACCCTGGAAACCAGCGCTCTCCCGGGAGAAGCCCTTAAGAGCCTGGTCGCTGGGACTTAGGAGATTCACCCTGGAAGCCGAAGTCCCCCCAGAAGGAGCCCGTAGGGACCCGGCCGCTGGGACTTAGGCGACTCCTGAAGGAGAGAGTGGTCCGGTTGCAGGCGCCTCCTGCAGGTTGTGGTTCCGGATGGCTGGCGCCTCCAGCAGGTCGTAGGTAATCCCGAAGTCGGTCCCGGAGTCGAAGTCCAAGGGTGGTCCGCAGCCAGTCCAGGGGTCGGTATCCAGAGAGGTTCACAGCCGGTCCACGGGTCAAAGCCAGAACACGATCCAGAGCCAGTCCAAGGGGTCAGAGCCAGAAGAATCAACAGCAAGGGGAGCAGGCAGAAGCAGGACGAAGATAATCAGGAACGCAGCAACCACAGGCAACACCCAGGAACCTATTGCAAAGCATTGGAGGATCCTAGAAGCAGGACTCATATACCTGCAGGCGTCTGACGTCATCCCCAGCTGTCCTGCTGATTTTCCCGCGCTGGCCCCTTTAGGGGAGCTCCTCCCCGCGCGCGCGTGTCAGGGGGAGGGGCCAGCCATGCCGAGACGTGCTGGAGGGCTTGCAGGCCCGAGGAAGCTCTGAAACGGCCTGGGCCGCCCCTGAGGTAGGTGGAGGGACCGGGGCACGGCCCGGGACTGCAACAGTTCTTGAACCCCAAGAAGCGGCGCAGTGCTTCAGGCCTGTAGGTTAGGGCCAATCTCAGATGCTCTCTAATTTCTTGGGGTCCACCTGAAACCCGTTTTTTGAAAAAATGTATCCCAGGAAGGGTATAGATTCCTTGTGGAACTCGCACTTCTCTAGTTTTGTGTATAAGTGGTACTCCCACAGGTGTCTTAAAACCTTCTTGACATCCTCTTGATGTGTTTGTAGATCTTGGGAGAAGATCAGGATGTCATCTAGGTACACTACTACACATTGATATAGTAAGTCCTATAAGATGTCATTCATCATATTTTGAAAAACTGCAGGTGTGTTACTTAATCCGAAGGGCATGACGAGATATTTGAAGTGTGCATCGCGGGTGTTAAAGGCTGCTTTCCATTCGTCCCCCTCACGAATACGCACCTGTTGTAATTATGTCTGTTTGTGGATCCTTGGGTTCTGAGGTGACCATTCCCATGGGGAGGAGCCCCGTGAGGAGCCACAGCACTGGGCTAGACTCGTACTAGATAAACACAAGAGTTATTTTATTGCAAGCTTGAAGCGAACCACCAGAGGTGGCAGTAGTGAGGCAGTCTCATAGTTGCAGGCTCAGGGACCTCGGCAGAGGGAGCCCTTCTCTCCTTGATGATGTCAGGAGGTTCTGCAGCAGGTCTCCCAGCGAAGAGATACTGTGGATGAGATAGACTGAGAGTTAGAGTACTCACTAGGTATGCAATTCCACCAGGTCTGTTGTAGAAGGTACAGGCACTGAGGCAAGCAGAGCAGGCCCTCAAGGAGTGAGTACTTTCCCCTGTAAGGCACCTGAAATAAAGCAGAGGGCCCCCGAGGAGTGGGTACCCAGGTTAGTATATACCCCGAGGGGCAGAGAGAGAGAACTTCCTGCGGCAGCATGGAAATGGCAGAGTAACGTAGACAAGAACGGATTTGAGTCCTTGCTAACTCAGGGAGCTAGCAAATGAGTGAAGGTAATATACCCGGATGGCATGATGTCAGAATGAGGGAACGCCCTCGAGGTTCGCGCCAAGGGTGGTACAAAGACATGGATTGCGCGCACATGCACACCCTAGTAGGAACCTGGGAGGAGCAATGGTGGGAGGCTGCACCATAGCCATTCCGGGGATGCCAGAGAGGTCGTCTTGTAGATGCAGTGGTAGCCATCTTGCCCAGGTAAGCGGGAAGAGCCGTGAAAAAAGGTGAGGCAAACGCGGCGAAGCTGTTGAGGAGCGACGGATGCAACAGTACCAAGTTGTAAGCCCCTTTGAGATCCAGTTTAGAAAATATCTTGGCATGCTGGATCTTGTTGAATAGTTCAGAAATTAAGGGCAGGGGATACCAGTCCTTGATGGTAATCTCATTCAGATCCCTATAGTCGATACAGGGATGTAAAGTTCCATCTTTTTTCCCCCACAAAAAAGAATCCTGCACCAGCCGGCGATTTGGATGGTCTGATAAATCCTTTTTGAAGATTCTCTTGTACATAGGCAGACATGGCCTTAGTCTCTGCAGTGGAAAGAGGGTAGACTCTTCCTTTTGGAGGCTCAGAATGGGGTTTCAAGTTTATAGCACAGTCAAAAACCCTGTGGGGTGGAAGTGCATCTGCTGCTTGTTTAGAGAAGACATCCTGGAAGGAGGCATATTGTGGAGGTAGGCCTGGTAAAGATGGTGTAGTGGGCATGCATATCATTGGAGAAACGTCCGCGAGACACCGGCTGTGATAGCGAGGTCCCCACCGGGATAATTCCAGCATTGCCCAGTTTAAATTGTGGCATATGATCCTGTAGCCAGGGCAGTCCGAGCACCACCAGATGCATGGCCTTTTCCAATACAAGGAAGGAGATGGTTTCAGACTGCAAAGCTCCGGTGCTCAGGCCAATGGCCTGGGTAATCAGCGAAACCTCTCCAGGAAGTGGCTCTCCATGTATTGAAGATAATAGCAATGGTGTAGCTATTGGTGTGGTAGGAATCCGTAGATGTTCCACTAAGTGTTTTAAGATGAAATTTCCTCCGGCCCCGGAGTCTTCGAGGGCAAGGGTCTGAAACTCAAGGTTTCCGCAGATAAGTGAGACTGGTAGAGACAATGGAGGAGTTGGAGTGGTGAGGCCTAGGAGGAGTCCTCCTGCGGATCCTAGGCCTGTATGTTTCCCAGACAGATGGGACAAGTTTGGGATGGCGTGGCTCGATTGGCCACAGTACATGCATAACCTCATGCGTTTGCGAAATTGTCTCTCTTTAGAAGTTAAATGACTTCGTCCTAGTTGCATAGGCTCATCTTCTTCTATGGGAGCAGAGCATTGGAAATTCTATAGAGACCTTGACTTTTTGTGATACCCTCCATTTCCCACATTGACTTCCTTCTGCCATCACAAACCTCTAGTTTAAATACCTGATAACATATGTTTTGAGTTTTTCACTTAGGATCATTTTCCCTGTCACAGACAGATATAGGGCAGTTTTACTGTATAGTGTTTTATTATTTCATACATGGTCCCAGCTCTCAATATATCCAAATCCTTTTTCTTTACAACAGGTTTTGAGCCATATGTTGAAGTTGTCTGTGGGGCTTAGCCTTTCTCTTCCCTTTCAATGAGCAGGTAACATTTCAGAAAAGGCAATGGTCTTTGTCATGTGCCCATGCTGCTTCCCCTGAGTCTGGAAATCGCTCTATACTGCAGTGCTTAAATGCTGTTTCTAACGATATTGTTGGTCCCCATATGAATGACATCAGTTTTATGGTTGTTTGAAAGTTTTCCTTTTTGTGAATATTCTTTTGACTTTTCCATTCTAGAGATCTGTTTACCTTTGCATATCTCTTTTATGGATATCAACATGCTGATATGAAAATCAGTACAGTAACCAAAATACTGTAGCTCATTCCCAAGGTCAAGGTTTGAAGGAATTGCCTTTTGATTAATTCAAACTTTTTGGCATGTTTCACATCGGGAAATATTTGTTATATGCTAGATTTTCCGAGGAGAATATTGGTTTTCTTGCTTATCTCTCAATCACTCAAGCAGGCGATCATAGACTTTAACAGGAATTCATCACTTGGAACCCTCCTCAAAGCAACATTTCTCTAGGAAATTGACAACTGAGCTATTGAGTTTCTAGTTGATATAATTTTAAGAGCTGTGATTTTTTGGTTTACAAAATCATATGCTTCAGTGATCTCTTTATTTGAAAAAGAATAAACAAAGGCAAAGAAAAAGAAGCAAGAACAAAAACAGCTGGAAGTACTTTTCTTTTTCTATATCTGTTCCTGAGCCTCCAGACACTCAAGGGCCTTTGATACCAGTTGAGTTTGTGGTTAGTGAGTTATCAAAACCTGAACTTTGCATTTCATAAGAGAGTGGAGGTAGATGACAAAACAGAAGTCCATAGGTTGAAACAGCAATATCTGACCTGCTGAAATATTTTTCTAGACCTTCTAAATACTCAAAGATAATTTACTAATGACAGTTCTGCTAAGGGGCCCTGCTCAACAACAGAAAATGGTTTCTTCCTTTCCTTTGTTTTTAGAGTCAGTTCCCTAAATTTTTTCCTATGCAATTTAAATCCTGCATGTCCCCATACTTAAGACCATATGTGAATATGTGGCACAATAAGTAGTTATAAGACTACTTATTGTATACTAGAAATAATGTAAGGACCCCTATAAATCTTTACTGAATATCAAATTCCTAATTAGCCAAGGACACATTAGGAGATAGCAAAAATGTACAAGGCCATTGAGAAAGTATAAGGTGATCTAGGGAAACCTTTAGTTTTGCAGTGCACTTCTACCCCCCTCCCCCCCAAAAAAAAAAAAACCACGTAATGAAATTAACTTTAGAAAATTAATATCTTGAGTTAGCATGATCAGAAATTCTGTATTTATATTAAGATTTATTTTATTTGAAAAGGAGAATAAGATAAGTGAATATTGAAAACAAAGCATATAGATAAAAAAAAGACATCTAAGGTAACTATCTTTTATTATGATTTTATATTACAGTGCACTGCTGGGATGCCAACCAAAGTACTTACTGAAAACCTTGCAAAAAAAAGACTCTCAAAACCTATGCAGAAAACATGTCATAAGAAAATGGTACAAACTTTCAGAAATAACAGCAATAACCCTAATTTGGAAAGGGCAGTATTGCATATATTTTACCAGACCCTCGAACACCAGTTCATCTTCAGTTGGGAAAAAGAAAGATCTGAACTGCTAGAAATGTCTACACAAAAAAAAATACATGTTAGCAGAATACATCTCCTCAGTCAAACATGCTAAATACAGACAGGCCCTCACTAAATACAGAATAAAAGGTGAATTTTAAAAGTCTGGCGCATACCAAAACCGAGAGATACGCTCTTAAGTTGGGTGGGCGTGCACTGAGTGGATTTTAAGAGCCACTCTTGTATGCGTGTATCTCCTACTGCCTACCCAAATTAAAAATTCCAAAAGGGGCGGAGCAAGGGCATGGTCTGGGCGGGGCATGGGCATTCCTGGATTTCACATAGAAATTTGCATGTAAATACTTATGCGCACAGGCGCATGCTAGGGTTCCCTGCTGTGTAACTTTACTTCTGCTATGGATGATGTGTAATTAATAAAATAAAGTTCAATAAGCAGATTGGTGGGGTTTTAAGGGTTGAGGCTAACAGGGGAAAAGGAAAGCAATTAAATTAGGGGGTTTAGGAAGTCCTATTTCTAACCTGGGTGAACTGGGAATGAACTGGGAAAACTGGTAATGGCGTCAGCACGACTACCATTTAAAATCCCCCCACTTACACGTAGAAGTTGCATAGGCACACATCCACTTAAAATTGTGCGCACATGTGTGGGTGGTCAGCCTATTTTATAACATGTACGCATATACACTTTTATGTTATAAAATGGCTATGTCCCTTGGGTGCAGGCCGACAAATGAGCACAAATGTGTGTCCACACACCTGTTTAAAAGTTACCATCCCTGTGAATTAGGCCCTTAGCTGGCTAATGTAACTTCTCCCTGAAATGCCCTTGGAACTCCCCTAATTTATCTGGCTAAATTTTAACCTGTTAATAAGATAGCCAGCTAAAAGATAACTGGCTAAGGGGGTCATTTATCAAAGTGCTATATGGCGTTTTCGCATGCAAAAATTGCTTTTAACGTGTGTGAAAGCACCATAATGCATGGTGCAATGCAAATGAGAAAAAGGGGATGGAAATTTGGCCAAGTGGGCTGGGCTCATGGTTTTGTGAAGTCATATTGCATAGCGTTAACTACACCTTTTTCATTTGCAAAAAGCCATGTGGTAGGGCTTTATCACATGTTGTGATGTTTTAATCTCCTGGAGAGGCAGCCTAAGTATTAGAGGGGGGGGGGGGGGGGGGGAGAGAGAGAGAGAGAGGCTGTAATACTCTCACACTAGATAGGTATTTATATTAGGGATGTGAATCGTTTTAGGACGATTAAAATTATCGTCCGATAATTTTAATATCGTCTTAAACCGTTATGGAACACAATACAATACAGATTCTAACGATTTATCGTTATAAATCGTTAGAATCGTGAGCCGGCACACTAAAACCCCTAAAACCCACCCCCGACCCTTTAAATTAAATCCCCCCCCCCCCCCAACCCCCCCCCCAATAACTTAAATAACCTGCGGGTCCAGCGGCGGTCCGGAACGGCAGCGGTCCGGAACGGGCTCCTGCTCCTGAATCTTGTCGTCTTCAGCCGGCGCCATTTTCCAAAATGGCGCCGAAAAATGGCGGCGGCCATAGACGAAAAAGATTGGACGGCAGGAGGTCCTTCCGGACCCCCGCTGGACTTTTGGCAAGTCTCGTGGGGGTCAGGAGGCCCCCCACAAGCTGGCCAAAAGTTCCTGGAGGTCCAGCGGGGGTCAGGGAGCGATTTCCCGCCGCGAATCGTTTTCGTACGGAAAATGGCGCCGGCAGGAGATCGACTGCAGGAGGTCGTTCAGCGAGGGTTCCGGCGCCTTGCTGAACGACCTCCTGCAGTCGATCTCCTGCCGGCGCCATTTTCCGTACGAAAACGATTCGCGGCGGGAAATCGCTCCCTGACCCCCGCTGGACCTCCAGGAACTTTTGGCCAGCTTGTGGGGGGCCTCCTGACCCCCACGAGACTTGCCAAAAGTCCAGCGGGGGTCCGGAAGGACCTCCTGCCGTCCAATCTTTTTCGTCTATGGCCGCCGCCATTTTTCGGCGCCATTTTGGAAAATGGCGCCGGCTGAAGACGACAAGATTCAGGAGCAGGAGCCCGTTCCGGACCGCTGCCGTTCCGGACCGCCGCTGGACCCGCAGGTTATTTAAGTTATTTGGGGGGGGTTCGGAGGGTGGGGGATTTAATTTAAAGGGTCGGGGGTGGGTTTTAGGGGGTTTTAATGTGCCGGTTTTTCGATTTTTCGATTTTTAACGATTTTTCACGATATTTTACCCCCCCAAACGGCAACAATACGATTCCCTCCCCCTCCCAGCCGAAATCGATCGTTAAGACGATCGAGGACACGATTCACATCCCTAATTTATATCTCTATGGGAGGCCCACCTAGAAAGTCGAGGTAAGGTTTAGGTATTAGTGTAGGGTTAGGGGCCACTTTGACATTCTCACACAAAGATGAGATTTGTGCAATGTTCTCTCAACCTAGCAGGATGTTACCCAGGTAGAGAGTCCATCAAGCTAGGTTGAGAAAACATTGCACAAATCTCATCTCAATGCAAATTTAACTAATAATGGGTGAAAGGTATGAGTCGGTTGCCTGTGAGTAATTGATTAATTGACAATATCCTGGCTTGATCACATTGTGGCCAAAACATGGTTTTCAATCTACTAAAACCAGGGATTATACCACAAGGTAGTCAGAGCTGAGGTTTTCCAGGGATGTGATAACACTACAATAGTTTGTTCTAGCGAGCGGAAGCCAAATAAGTTGCAAGAAAAATGGAATTGAATCAGAAATGATACATAGTGCTAATGTTCTTTCTACTGGTAACCATAAAAGTACATGATCCAATTTTAGCCATCCATCTAACCATGCTAAGCCTTGTTGCAAAATAAAAGCAGTAAGCTAACTATGAAAATCTAGAAAATTCACACCACTAGAATTTCTAGATAATTTCAGCTTTTGTAATGTAATGCGTGGGACCTTATTGCTGCACAAAAATCTGATTAAGGCTGCATCTATTTCTTTTATAAAATGTAGTAGGAAAAATAATCTGGAAGCATACCTAGCATAAAATTAATTTGAGGAGGTAGAATCATTTTAATAGTGTCCAAACATCCCCACCATGATAAGCAAAGGAGGTTCCATCAAGAAAAAATAACAGTAAGAAGGATAAAGATAAGCTCTGAAGTTTTTGATATCAAAAGGTCTAAAGTATGATTAAAATGCATACCAAAATATTTTTACTTCTCAAGAATCTAATGAAAAGTGAAGCATTGATAAGCTAAGGCACTATGGGGCATTACTTCATATTTATTTCAGTTGATGTGATACCCAGAAAACTGAGCAAAAGATGATATAGTGTTCATTATAACATGAATGGTGGAGTCAGATTGACTGACATAAAGCAATATGTCATTAGCATTAACAAGACAATCTGTGTTCCACATCATAAGTACATATCTTGACAATGAGATTGTAAGAGAGGTTCAAGTGACAGATTGAATAGAAAAAGAGAAAGGGGACATCCTGACATGTACCCCAGTATAAAAGAATCTGCATTGACAGCAAGTAAAAATTTTTATTAGAATGGAGATGCTCATTCTCCAGTCTGCAGATTTGTCATTCCAATTTCACTAATTCCTGCTTTAATTCTCTTTGTTTCTTTGCAGAGTAACTGATAATTTTTGCACAGATAGTAGCTATGATTTCTGTATAGTGACCTCCTCAGTTTCATTATAGAGAAAATATTCTTCTATCTTCTCAAGATGCTATTGCTTAAAATGAAGGTCTCCTAAATATTCATCATTAAATTTCCAACTGTATGTGGTTGGAGTGGGGAGATCCAAATAAAAGAATAGAAATATGACAGCATGATCTTAAATAAGGATCAGAGAAATTGTGTTTTTAGTGACAGAATCAAGGAGAGTACTGGATAATAAAAAAATAATCAATCCTTGCATACAATTGATGTGGGAATGAGAAAAATGTAAAGTCTTTATCAGTTGGATGCATTAATCTCCATGAGTCAATTAATTTGTGAGAGGAGATAACATTAAAGAGAGAAGTATGGGCAGCTGAAGTACTACTAGGTCGAGAGGATTGTTGGCCCATCACTAAATCTAAGGGTTGGCCAATATTACCCCCAAGTATGATTGGAAGGTCTGCATTCTGAAAAAGAAGTGCAGAGATATCCTGAAAAAAAGGCATAGCATTAAAGTTAGGAGTCTAACGGGTGGATTTTAAAAGCCCTGCTCGCGTAAATCCGCAAGATAAAACTGGACAGCTATTAGCTAATTATTGCTGGGGTCTCAAAGAACATCAGAGAATTGCTGCCCTAAAATATAAGAATGGTGCTCTACTTACCACTCAGGCTGAAATTCTCCTGGAAATTAGGAAATACTACCTTTCATTATATTCTACTGAATCCCGCAACAATTTTTCTCTTATCACTGACTTTCTATCTTTTTCGAGGCACCCATCTTTAACTGAAGAGGAGAATAAAAGGCTTGCTTCACCATTACCCAAGCAGAAATAATTTGAGCATTAGCCTCCCTATGATCATGGAAGGCACCTGGATTAGACAGTCTCTGAGTTGAAATCTATAAACCCTTCTCTTCTTCCCCACATGATATCTTTATATTGTACAATGCAGGATACCAAAACAGTGGCTGCTTATTTTAATGATGCCACAATAGTTGTTTTTCCCAAACTGAACAGGGATCCTTTAGCAGTTGTAAATTATAGACCTATCTCATTCATCAATGCGGACTACAAAATCTTTGCTAAACTTCTTACCATGCAATTTAGAACCATTGTAAATAAACTGGTGTATATTATTCAATCTGGATTTATGAAAAGCTGCTTAATTACTGAAAATGCACGGCTCTTTCTTAATCTATTACATGTTGATAAATATACTCTAGAACCCTTAGTAGTCCTATCCTTAGGTGCAGAAAAGGTTTTTGACAATGTGGAATAGGAGTTCTTATTCACTGTTTTGCAGTTGTTTGGATGTAGTAATACCTTCATTTCTCTTACTAAACTCCTATATACCTCTCCATTATGTTTAATGTATCTTTGGAACCTCTCCTATTGTCAATTCAACAAGATCCAGCTGTAGACATTCCTAATATTGATCATGCTGCTATATTTTGTATCAATTGGAGCCTATAAATTAATCTACCAGGAAATCCCAAATACAGCATATTACAATAACCAGCAATTGAAACAATTATAAGTGAATTTTAAAAGCTCAGTGTATGCCCAAACCAGGAGATTCGCGAACAAGTTGGGCCGGCACACACCAAGCGGATTTTATAAGCTGCCCATGTATGCATGTATCTCCAGCTACGCACACAAATAAAAAATTTAGAAAAAGTGGCAGGCCATGGACATTCTGGGATTCACACTTGAAATTTGCTTGTACATATGTATGCATACTGGTGTGCACCAGGGTGCCCTGCTGCATAACTTAATTTCTGCTATGATGACGTGTAAGTGTTAAAACAATTTATAGGGGATGGAACTAACAGGGAAGAAGGAAGGCTATTAAACTAGGGATGTTTGCAAGTCTTATTCCTAAACTGGGTGAACTGAGAATGAACTGGGAAAACAGCTAATGGTGTCCCTTGTAAAATGTTCCCACATGTGGTAGATAAAGGATTTGTGCACACATGTGTGCATCCATTTAAAATTGAGTGTGCATGTACGTGTGTCCAGGCTATTTTATAACCTGTGTGCATATACACACACATATGTTATAAAATGAACGTATCTCCAGGTGCCGGCCGACGAATGTGTGCACATCTGCACATGTGCACCTGTTTAAAAGTTACCATCTAAGTGCATAAATCACCAATGTTAGTGCCTCACAATCCAGATGCAGGCATAACTGACAAACCATTTTTAGTTATAAATGGGCCTATTGAGTAACCATGCCCACATAAAGTTCAAAGATAAAACTAGAATCAATAACTACCCCAAAGTCTGAACTTTTGTGAAGACTGGTATCACATGTTCCTCAGGTACCAGCTCAGTGTATAAGAGCTCAGTCTTGCCACTATTAAATATTAAATGACTTTCCTGAAACCAGGTAGTCAATAAAGTCAGACATGAATTGACTGCCTCATAATATATTCTGCAATCAGGACAATAACTGGATCAAATCAGAATTAATACTGTATGTCTGATGACACCCAGGTTCTTCAGCACCATGGCTGAAGGTTGCATACAAATATTAAACAATAATGGTGAAAGACTGGAACCTTAAGGGATCCCAGCCCTTATTAAACCTGGGGAAGAAAAAATAATCTTCCCACTTTTACCAATTATGAATGATCTTGCAAAAAAGAAGCAATCCATGAACAAGCCCCACCATTAAGAACCATTTCTTGACATCTCTCTAATAAATATGATGGTCTACCATATTATCATTATTCATTTATGACACGCTTTTCAACAAGAGTCCAAAGCGAGTTACAATCAATTAATCAATATTCAAACAACGTGTCAACATTAAATATCAAATACATTGCATTGGAATTTAAATGCATAGTCACACAAAAAAGGGCATTTTGGCTTTCCTCATTAGTAGGGTATGTTAACGGCTAAAACAAAATAGTGGCAGTGGTGTAGGTAGACTAATACATAGGAACAGTAACTTTCAAACCAGCGTGTGTGCACACATTTGCACATGTGCATATATCTGTACCCAGGTATCTGCGTATATGTTACAAAATAGCCTGCTGCACAGTGCACAAATGTGAACCAAATTTTAAAATACCGTGTGCATGTGTGCACAAATCCTGCTTCTACCACATAAATTAGGAGATTTTAAAAGGGGCGTGTGCTAATGCCATTCTCAGTTTTACCACTTTGTCCCCAGTTCACCTATTTATGAGATCAACTCCCCCTGATTTGATAGCCTTCATGTCCCTCAGTGAACCCCAATCCTTAAAACCCCATAGATCTGCCTAGTTTTCTTTAAATGTTAACTTGTATGGTATCCATAGCAGAAGCAATGTTATGCAGCAGGAGGCCTTGGCGTGTGTGGGTCACATCAGCATTCATGGGCACATTTTAGGTTAATGCTCTGAAATTCTCATGCCCTGTCCAAACCATGCCCACTCCCCCCCCCCTCCCCCTTTTTGAAAACTTTCGAGATGTGCACTCTAGGGGAGACATGCATGTATCTCGGTGGCTTTTAAAATCTGCTTGACGTACACGAGCTCGACGTCTTCCCGCACCCCCTAATTGATGTATGCATCAGGCTTTTATTATTCATCTCTCTAATTGATTAAGTATACTGTGCAGAAAAGGTAGGGAGTTTCAGTGGGTCTAAAAATTAATATAGTATGTCAGAGGTCTATATGTGTTTTAGTGGGGTTAAGAATTGGCTCGTGCCAATTGTTCTCTCAACGAACTGGGTTTTCATTGTTTTTCTGAAGATTAGGAGGTTTGAGGCAAGCCTGAGGTAAGTGGGGAGAGAGTTCCAAAGGGTCAGAGTTTGGTATTTGCAAGGTGTATAGTTCTTGGGGATGGAGGAGTAGCATCCTACTGGTTAGAGAAGCAGACTACAAATCCCACTGGTGCTCCTTGTCATCTTTGGTAAGTCACTTCACCTCGATTGCCTCAGGTACAAACATAAATTGTGACCCTTCTGGGGACAGGGAAATACATATAGTACTTGAATGTAATCCACTTTGAAGTGGTTGAAAGGCAGAATATTAATAAATAAATCCTGGTTTCCTGGAGGGTATCACAAAGCGGGCCTGAGATAGAAACATAGAAACATAGAAATGACCGCAGAAGAAGACCAAACGGTCCATCCAGTCTGCCCAGCAATTCCCGCACTTTATTTTTCCTCATACTTATGTTACTCTTGGCTCTTAGTAACCTTTTGGTTCTATTTCCCTTCCACCCCCACCATTAATGAGAGAGCAGCGTTGGAACTGCATCCAAGTGAAATATCTAGCCCAATTAGTTAGGGGTAGCAATCGCCACAATAAGCAAGCCACACCCACGCCCACCTGCCCACCCAGATTCAGTCCTTGTTGGTTGTTGTCTGTATATAGATCCACCTTTCTTCATTCCCCCTGCCTTTGAAGCAGAGAGTTATGTTGGATATGCATTGAAAGTGAAGATTCAGACTTTCACCCCTGCCGTTGAAGCAGAGAGCTATGCTGGATATGTGTGAAGTATCAGTCTTTCTCCCCTGCCATTGAAGCAGAGAGCTATGCTGGATATGCATTAAAAGTGAGGTATCAGACTTTCTCCCCTGCCGTTAAAGCAGAAAGCTATGCTGGATATGCTTGAAGTATC
Organism: Rhinatrema bivittatum; assembly: GCF_901001135.1. Taxonomy (NCBI): domain Eukaryota; kingdom Metazoa; phylum Chordata; class Amphibia; order Gymnophiona; family Rhinatrematidae; genus Rhinatrema; species Rhinatrema bivittatum. Next base: position 380,031,693 of record NC_042617.1, read on the forward strand.
AGTCTTTCTCCCCTGCCATTAATGCAGAGAGCTATGCTGGATATGCATTGAAAGTGAAGTATCAGGCTTATTTGGTTTGGGATTGTAGCCGCTGTAACAAGCAAGCTACTCCCCGCTTTTTTGTGAATGAAAATCCTTTTTTCCTCATTTCCTCTTGCCATTGAAGCTTAGAGCAATGTTGGAGCCACATTAACCATGTGTATGTTTATTGAATAAGGGTATTATCTCCAGGTAGTAGCCGTCATTCCCGCGAGCCACCCACTCTTCATTCACATCCTCTAGACTTTATGGATCCACAGTGTTTATCCCACGCCCCTTTGAAGTCCTTCACAGTTCTGGTCTTCACCACTTCCTCCGGAAGGGCATTCCAGGCATCCACTACCCTCTCCGTGAAGAAATACTTCCTGACATTGGTTCTGAGTCTTCCTCCCTGGAGCTTCAAATCGTAACCCCTGGTTCTGCTGATTTTTTTCCAACAGAAAAGGTTTGTCGTTGTCTTTGGATCAGTAAAACCTTTCAAGTATCTGAAAGTCTGTATCATATCACCTCTGTTCCTCCTTTCCTCCAGGGTGTACATATTTAGATTCTTCAATCTCTCCTCATAAGTCATTCGACGACGACCATCCACCTTTTTGGTCACCTTTCTCTGGACCACCTCCATCTTGTCTCTGTCTCTTTGGAGATATGGTCTCCAGAACTGAACACAGTACTCCAGGTGAGGCCTCACCAAGGACCTGTACAAGGGGATAATCACTTCCCTTTTCTTACTCGATATTCCTCTTTCTATGCAGCCCAGCATTCTTCTGGCTTTAGCTATTGCCTTGTCACATTGTTTCGCCGACTTCAGATCATTAGACACTATCACCCCAAGGTCTCTCACCTGCTCTGTGCACATCAGCCTTTTTCCCCCCATCGAATACAGTTCATTCGGATTTCTACTCCCCATATGCATGATTCTGCACTTCTTGGCACTGAATCTCAGCTGCCATAACTTCGACCACTCTTCCAGATAGTGAACACAATGGGGCTGATGCAATATAGTGCGCTCAGCTGAGCGCACTGTATAACCCGAAGTCGGACGTGGGTTAAATAGGCACTAATCCACCCCCTAATGCAATAGGGGGATTAGCGTCTATTTATTTAACCCGCGTCCGAGGCAGAGTGAATGGGATATCGCTCATCACATTCAAATGCATGTGAATGAGAATACTACTCATTCACTCCAAATGCAAAATAATAAATGTGCGTCTCAGATGCACATTTATTGCTCAGCTATTAACTGTAGCAGGCGTTAATAGCTGAGCGCATTGAAAAGAAGTACAGAAAAGCAGAAAAAATTGCTTTTCTGTATTTCTTTTAAAAGTTAAAAAAACAAAACAAAAATTCAGCCGGCCAGCTGTGTTATGAAAACCGACGCCGATAAACTCAGAGTTTATCGGCATCAATGTTCATAACAGTCAGACCTCCAGTAACTGCAAGCGACCCTAGCACCTCCTTGCTAACACGACCCCCTTATTATAATATAGCATGGCGCCCCCCTTGCGGGCGCCATGCGCACGTTAAGAAAGCGGGTACTCACTTTTCAGTGCCCGCTTTCCATGCATTTTTTTGCATCGACCCCAGTGAGTGGGTGGTTTTACAGGGGGTGAGGGAGCTGCTAAGGTAGGCTGGGGTCAGGTGTTTTAGGGATTTGTAGCCCAGTGTTATGATCTTGAATTTGGCACTACACAGTATCAGTAGCCAGTTTAATCTTTTTAGGATTGGGGGTTATTTGGTCAGTTGTATGTACATTCTGCAGCATTTTGTATAAGATGTAGTCCAGGCAAGACGTGATAGTAGACCAAAAGCGGTTACAAAGTCCGTGTTGTTCAGTAATGGGTCAAGTTAGCAGAGAGGGAAGAAAACTGTTTTAGTTACTGTGTGCACCTAGGTAAATTTGGAATCCATTATGAAGCCTGAACTCCAGAGTTGTGAGCTGAGTATGAACATTGTTTCCCCAAGGGATAGCTTCGGGAGACGATGACAAATCTTTTTTCCCAATCCATAGCATCTCTGTCTTTAGGTTATTTAAGCTTAGTTTTTTGGTGTAGCTTGTGATTTACTCTAAGGATTGGTTGATGTGTGTGATGACTAGGCACATTTTTTCAGATTTTATTTTATTTTGCCTGAGAATTTATCACTGTTTATAATAAGCAACCAAATGACAGGAAATTGTGGAAAAAAATGGCTCCCTTTTTTCCCCAATAATTTTCTCCTGGCTTTGTTGGTTATAATAAAATACTGATTAATTATTGAGGAAAATAAAATAAAAACTGAAAATGAAGGTCCCTAGTGATGACTTAGACCTGATTTGCACCAGTTGGGTTTAGTAATTGGATGTCATCAGTGTAGGAACAATGGTCAAGAAACAGTTGGAGTTCATCAGCTAGGCTTAGTAGTATGGTTTCAGTGCTGTATTGAGTCATCTACCAGTTGTTGGTGGAATGTGGTCCAGGAATGTGAAGACAGAGTGATGGTCTTTGTGCTTGTACTTTATTCAGTTCAGTCCAGGTGCATACAATTTATCTATAAAAACTGTGGCTAGTTTATTGCAGTGGATTGCAGTTGTGATGGAAGGGAGTATGGAGTGAAAGAACCAGGAGCTTGCTAATAATTCAGAATAGTTTGTTGCGCAGGAGGTGGACCCTTGGGCCAAGGTGGGGTTGAAGCTACCCATAGGAGGGATCCTACGGGTCCTCTCCATCGGCAAGCTGAGTGGGCTTACTGATGGAGGCCAGCTGGAGCTTGCCAATACCAGCTCTCATTCCCGGCGGGTTGAGCCTTTGGGTACCAGGGCCAGCTGGAGTTAGATGGGCCTCCGTGTGTCGTCACTGAGGAGAAGACAGAGGAGTCAGCCCAGGAGCAGCAACAGCAGAACTGAAGAATATGTACTGGATGAGATGGAGTCACTGAGATCCGGGCACCTATAGGTACGAGAGTCAGACAGGGGGTGCCCGAGCAAGAACAGGCCGAAGCCTGAAAGGCCAAGTCCAGGACTATGACTGTACAGGCATCATAGAACAAGCTAAGGTCAGGGCAGGCGGAAATCAAGGAGCAGTGGCAAGGCAAGGCTGAAGTCAAGTCTGGAAGCGAAGCACTGGCATGGTCGGAAATAGCAGATGTCTGGACTAGGAGATGACCAGTAGCATGGTCGGACATAGCAGAGGTCGGGATTAGGAGATGATCAGTAGCGTGGTCAGACATAGCAGAGGTCTGGACTAGGAGATGACCAGTGGCATGGTCGGACATAGCAGAGTTCTGGATTAGGAGATGATCAGTAGCGTGGTCAGACATAGCAGAGGTCTGGACTAGGAGATAATCAGTAGCATGGTCGGACGTAGCAGAGGTCTGAACTAGGAGATGATCAGTAGCGTAGTCAGGCAATGCAATGGTCAGGTCCAGGAGATCAATCTGTAGGGAAGCTGGGAACATGAAGTAAAGGAATGGAAAAGAGAAACAAGGAACAGGAACTCGAAGGGAACTGGAACCAGGAACACGAAGGAATCACCAGGAGGCAACAAAGTACACGACCAGCGTGGAGACCTGTTGAAAAGGCGACTAACAGGAGCTGAGCAAGGCCTTATATACTGGAGCTTCAGCGATGTCATCATCCAGGGCCATGGCCAAGTTCAGGCTGTGGGCCCTGCAAAAGGAACAGAAATGCGCGTGTACAAGTCTAGGGAGAGGCGCAACGCGGGATTGCGGCATCTCTCCGCAGGCCACGCGGAGAGACCCACCATGGAGCACAGGAGTCTGTTGTGGAAACAGGGGCACCGGGGATGGCCCGAGGACGGAGATGGTGGCCCACAGCTGCGAGGGAAGTGGAGCCAGATGCTGGAGTATGCTGCAGAGGGTAAGAGGGCCTGGCCGCAGGCCTGCTGCGGCCGGCAATCGTAACATAGTTCTCTGGGTGATTTTTCAGCTTGGTTGATTGTTCTTGAGTAGTAGGTTATTTTTTTCACCAGTGACTGCCTTGCAGTAAGTCATCAGGTGTCTTCTGTAATGGGTCTTGTTGGACTGAGATTTTGATTTCAGACTTTTTTGTTGAGTCTTTTCATATCCATCAAATCGTGTTTGAACCATGGGGTTGATTTTAAGATTTTTTTTTTGTGATGATGATTTTCCATAGTGCAATCTTGTTAATTGCTGTTTTGAGACCCCAGGATGGTAGTAGGAGGCATGCTCTCATTGTTTTTTTTTTTTAGCTCAGTGTTACAGATTTCTACCAGATTGGTAATTGACAGAGTGCTCTCATTTGTGCAATGCAAGGTGAGTAGGAAGGACTCTGGATCAAGGTGTGATATCGAGGTGGGCATGTTTTGTGGTCCTTCTATGACTGGATTTCCATGTTAGAGATGGAAATATGTCGAAAAATATCAAATGGTGGTCAGTCCAGGAAAGTTAAATGGTTTGTATATTCTTCAGTGAAGATTCACATAGTAATTGTGGTGAGGCAAGTGTAAGGAGCCTTTGGTTTTCTTGCCAAAAGGAATGTATTACCTAATTGGGAAAGTTCAGAGAGATACACTTTAGAGAGGTTTGGGTTTGTCTCGCCCATGTGGGAGCTGCATATGGTTGTGCCCTAGCAGTATATAAACTCCTGTCTCCATCTTAGAGTATGGATTTTTGTGGGATTATAGTTAGATCTCAGTGGATGTGCTTTGTGAATTTCTTTTGGATTCTTCTAAGTTGCCCTCCTTGGATCAACCATTTGACCCAATGTTTTTGTTTGTGCCTTTTTGTTCCACTTTTTTTGGAACCTTTCCCTGTTAGAGCCTTGGTATCTCTTCACAGAGGATTTGGGGAGACCCTGTGTAAGGTTAGATCAAGAGGTAGGGAAAAATCTGATGCTCTCTATCTCACCTCCAATGGATAGATCAGTCAGTGACTGATACAGAGGAATTTCAATTTTGAGGGGTTTTTTTTCTCAGTGGCTTTCTTCTTATTTGGGATACAAGGAAGTTTTTTCTACCCTTCCTGACTCTTATTTCTTTTTCCTCATTTTTTAAGTCAGAGGCTATTTTTTATGCTGTTGGTACTTAGTACTCTTAGTACCAGGGATCCAGTTTCCAAACCATTAGGTGAAGAGGTGTCTTTCACGTAGGAAGAGCCTGAGGAGTGAAGGTTTCATCAGAGAAGAATGGATTCCTGTTCATTACCAGAGGGAAGGAAATGAAGATATTTTTCAGGGGTTATTTTTTTCTGCTGACTCAAGTATGCTATATTTGAGAGGAAAATGAGAAGGATATCTAAGGATATTTAAGAAGTCTGCAGGAGAGGTATGAGAGAATTGGGACTTGTGTTTCTGATAAGTAATTGTGGCAACATTCTAACCATGCTACAGTGGGAAGAACCTTCAGATAAATTTGGGGAGCTGAAAGAAGGCTATACTTTCTTTAATCTGAGTAAGTGAAAAAGGAGGAGATCAATTGTCTAGGAACTGGTTTCCATAAATTCAAAGAATAAGGTCACAAACATATTTATCTTTATTCTTCATTATTGTTTATCAACTTTATTTTAAAACCTAATAGTAATGTAAAGAATCTTCTGTCAACTTATCAACCATCAGTAAGGAGTTGGAAACCATATTGCCTCTCAGTGTGATTATTGTTGTTATAGACTGTGGAGATTATTAATGTTGTTTACATGGAGGAAAAGGGCAGTGTACTTGAGGTAATGCAAAAGGGCCTTGAAGCTATGCTTCCTCAACAAGGAGCCCTTTTGCATTACCTCAGAAATAAAAGCTATCTTGGAGAACTGGATGCAGATAGGGTCTATTTTATTTCTATGTGCCTCTGGATCTAGATTCTGAGCCTTATCCCACCCAGGGATTACTGAAGTTTCTGATTATGTACAGTATTATGCTGATTACTTTTTTAACTTTATTTGAGCCGCTTTGAGCCTTGTGGATACAGTGGGCAATAAATATAAGTATAAACAAACATATATATAAACACTTGTTTAATGTGCATTAATGCTACACTAGCCTTAAAGCACTTTACAACATTGGGACCTACATAATTAGCTTGAGTTGTTTTCCTTTTTTTCTAAGAGGTGTTCAACATATAAAGCAGATGACAAAATATTTTGCACTGTCGCTGACTGGCAAATGGAAGTACATTCATATTGAAAATAAAGGCCTTGATCATTAATAGCAGTGGAACAACAATAGCTATGGTGGCCTTCTAGGTTTTATTTGTGTGTTTACTCTACTATACATTCAAAAAGAAATAGTTACCATGGAAACTGATGGCAGTAATAATTTTACTGACAAAGGTCATCTTATTAAGGACACATATGTGTTGTAATTTGAGTTTCTGCACATTTTCAGGGACAGACAACCATACACTTTAGAATACAACCTATACTTCCTCCACAGTTGTGGGGAGGGGGCTCCCTGTGGTATGTTCCATTTATGTCTTTGTTTTTCTATAAAGACTTTGACAAACCAATTTCTTTCTCCATAGTCGAGGTATATTAAGCAGTATTCTAAAGACCCAACATGGGAGGAACCTTTTGGAGATAGGCATGGTCCCACAGGACTAGAAAAGGACAGAGGATGTGGTCCCTCTTTTTAGTGTGGGCAGTGTGGATATTATTCCTTCAGATTTTATATGAATTCTCAGGATTAAGATAGATGGGAAGCTTACTTTTTCAAAACAACTGTCATCTATAATTCAATATGCATTTTATTTCTTACATTTTACTTGCTATTAAAACTATTTTTAGAATCACATGATCTTCATGTTCTAGTGCACAATCTATTTTCTCATGTATTCATTACTGTAATATGCATATCAAGGTTTGCCTATAGGCTCATTAAAGCGCTTGCAGTTACTTCAAAACATTGCAGCTGAAGTGATCTATGATTTAAAAAAATATGACCACATCATTCTAATTTTGAAAAAAAATTGCATTGGCTTCCAAATTTGGGGGTCATTTATCAAAGTGCTATATGGCGTTTTTGCATGCGTTAAGGCATTTTCGCATGCTGTATTTGCTACAAGAGTTTTTCTTGATAGTGGGAAAGAAAAGGATGTTTTATTCCACTTATGGAAAGGTGGTACCTTATGTTGTGAAATATTTCAGACATATACCCAACAGGTAATATCATTCATCCCATTCCAAAACCTTTGCTACTAACTCATTGCTTTTGTAAAATTCTCATATGCTGCTTCAGTTTCTTGAAATTCCTGGGAACACTCATATTCAGAGAAGTGTAAAAGATGGCCTCAATTTGAATGCCTTCTGATTGGTTCATCAGTAGGTATGGGATGACATTTGTGACATAGCCTATAAGGGCCAATCAGATCCAGTGAGTGTATGGCTGTTGGAGTCCTCTGCCTACTAATACAAGTCCTCTGTCTACTAATACAAGTTCAAACTGAATTAGGGAGGAATTCTTACATACATTTGAAAACTATGACATCAAATTGATGGTTTTATTTCATAAATCATAAGTATTACTGTTTGGTGAAAACCTGTACAATGTGCACAAAGTTAAGCTTTCTTTAAAATCTATTTCATTGCTGTTCTACTTTTCCCTTTTGGGGGTGGGTGTGATCCAGTGGTTTCTGAGGAGTTCATGAAGTTGATGATTTAAATACTTTCCCTTCAGCACTCAGTGTGATGTTAGGCAAGTCACTTTATTTCCCTGTGCCTTAGTTTGTCCAACTATAATTGGCTCTGATTAGTATTGATCCCTCTCCTTTTGTGCCTTTTTAAAAGTTTAACTTTATTCCTGTCCCTTAGTGGTAGATGTATGTTCTGAAATACTAGACGGGTAAATGCTCTCTCTCAGAAATGAGCTTGAAATGTATTCCATTTGAGCTTCCAACATATTTGAACAAATATGATTGAAACACAAATGGGAAGTATTTTGGATTCATTTGCACGAAAGCTAAATGTGGATTGTTATTCTGTCCTTGTTGCACATTTAACTTGTGCAACTAGACAGATAGCATAACTCAGCTTTTACTTCACAGACAGAGGAGGTCGCTTCTTCCACTCAAACTTTATTAAAGAGTAATAGAGGTTTACAGCGTCTTACCTTGAATAAACGAGAGAAAACAGCAATCAAAGCAATCTGGGCCACAGAAAATAAACATCACTCCAAAAATGCCCACACTCAGAGAAGACATTCACAAATATGAAATAAAAACACTTTCCCCTATTCTTTACACAAAACCTTATATAGAGCACCACTAACGTTTAAGTAACATCGAGATCTCCTATAAATGTCGATACACACACCCGCCCCGCCCTCAGAACCCTACCCACAACAAAATGGAAACAGAGACCAAAATGGATGAAGAGGCCGCAGCTTTATTGTTGACATTATTAATGAGAAAATAACTCTCTGCACAAGCCCCGGCAACTGCTGACACCAACCGTGTCTCCCGGTGCTGCCCACCGTGTTTCCTAGCAAAGCAGACCTTAATGCCCAGCCCCCCGCTGTGACCATCAAGCAAGGAGGCCACCCCAGGCCAACAAAGTTGGCCCACCGGCTCGTGTACCCGCCTAAAACTGTGACAATTTGTCATACAGGTATAATATTAATGATGATTCTAACTAACAAGTATTCCTGCCTGCGCCCACCAATAAGGCTGCATCGCGGAGGGATGGTGTGTGGGAACGTGATGGCCAAGGAGGGGAGAAAGGGTGAGCATGCATGTGTTGGCTGCTTAAATCAGGCCAGTGCTGCAACCACTGCACGCCCGGCCCAGGTTGATGATGCCGAGACTACGTCCGCTTAGGGGAAGGGTCAGTCGCACGTGCGCCCCTCCCCCTCGGGAACCCGAATTGTATGGCAGAAGTGGGGTGAGCCGACCCAACGCGGCCTCGCTGTTAACAGAGGGCCATCTTTTAAAAGGCACTCAGCCGGCTAAGCAATATTTAGCAGGCTAAGTAGCACCGCTGAATATCCGGTTATGGTCAGCAGGTACCACTTAGCCACTTAAGTGGCTTAACTGACTAAATTTTTAGCCAGACAAGTCAGGGATGGGGAATTGGGGGGGGGGGGGGGGGATTGGGGAGGAGTTGAGTTGGCCAGATAAATTAATTGGCTATCTCGATATTCAGAATTAGCCAGCTGATCTATCTGGCTAACTCTGGTCGGGTCAAAGGGCTGTCCTAAAGTTGCCAGTTATACATAACTGGCTAACTTTAAGATACCAGGATATATTCAGTGTGCAGCTGCACCGCTGAATAAACAGCACTTGTTAACTAGTTCTGTATAACCAGCTAACTAGCAAAGCCATATGGTGGCTCAATATAAACCTCTTTATTACCACAGCACCATCATAAACATGAACAATCCACTGATGACTTATGGAGGTTCAAATGTATAAGTATCAGTCTATCATTATAATCCAGTCTTAATTTGCACCATCTTTTAAGAAATATATTTTATATTGCAAATAGAGTTCACTTAGCTTCAAAAAAGCAAATTCCTGTCACAGGTTTCTCCACTGACATCCTGATGTGGACCATGTTTCTAACTAAGCCTGCATCAGGGGATATCTACCGTTGGAATCATGTTCTCAAGTGGCTGACAGATGTCCATCTTACACCTTAACTCACAGTATTTTAACTGAAAAAAAAATGAGCAAACATGTTTAAATCAATTCTAAACCAATCATGATCTTGCACATCATATCAGAGACTAGAGAGAGTACTATTCCAATTCTTCATTAGAATCAGTTGGCTGATGTATTTTCCAGCCCACTAAACATTGCTATAATAGAGGGAGGAATATACATGATATAGCTGTTCACTCTGAATTACCACATCAAGATCTAGCTGGGTCAGGTTTTGTGCTGATCACTTTCCATGTCATCAATATTCTTTATGTGAACAAACCATTGGAGGAGAATTTTGGAAGCACCCAGTGACTGGCAAAATATATCATAGAAGCCTGATTACATGTACTTTGGCATGGATAGTGTATGCAACCATCTGTCCATATAATCTCATTTGTGATGGGAGAACTAAAAGAGCTGTCAAAATGAGGTTGATAGAAGGTTGTAGCTGTATTACTACTTCTAAGATACAAGCTCTGCTGAGATCACTTTGTATCTTGCAGCAGCATGAATTTGTGTACTTGCACTGGACTGGTTTACAACAAGTTTACCTGATGTGTCATGGGGGGGGGAGGGGGTGTGTGACATGGTTGCACGCCTCTATTATTGTGAGCAATTTTGAATTTTTAAATTAAACTCTGTACAGCCAACTAGACTGAATGAGGAATTGGAATGGTACTTTGAGAAATGACGTGTAAGATCATGATTGCTTTACAATCGATTTAAACTTGCTTGCTCATTCTTCTTTTTCAGTTAAAATACAGTGAATTAACGCATAAGATGGATGCCTGTCATTCATTTGTGAACATGATTCCCTGAAAGCAGAGTGATTTTGAAACATGATCCATGTCAGGAAGACAATGGAAAAACTTGAGATGTGACCAGAGAAACCTGGTGAAGGATTTTGCTTTTCTGAAGCTAAGTGAACTCTATTTGCAACCTAAATTAGACTTTTAAAAAAATGATACAAATTAAGGGGGTAAGGCTTATCACGTGCGATAGCTTGCTAGGAGCAGAGTCAGGGCAGAGTCGGGGTGGCGAGGGGAGGAGTCGGGGCGGCGACGGGGTGGACTCTGCGATGTCTTCACTGGCAGCGATAAGGTAAGACACGTTATCGTCTCCAGTAGTGCGCCCAATTGCACCACCTTTCATGATGGTGCTGTTGGGTGCGAAAGTCTGCAGCAATAACACCGCGGTGGTGCGATGGCTGTCGGCTTTCACAGGCCAATCTCCCCTTTCGCCCCCGCCCCCCGCCCCCTGTTTTTGCTGGATTCACCATTCTGCGGTAGAATGGTGAATCCAAGCCTAAGACTGAACTATAATTCACCTATAATTAGACCTTTGAATCTCCATAAATCAACAGTGAATATTTTATGTTTATGATGGTTCTTATATGGTATTAAGATTACATAAATTTAGATAGAATTCTATGTAAAGATTCGTGTAAAACTTAGGAAAAGGTTATTTGATCACAGACAATAAATACAGATAAAAAGAGGATTGTTTTGTAAGACTAGGACAGATCAGCTACGGAAGCACGCAGGCAGGGCCTAGCCAACTAGTTACACAAGGAAAAGCTCCCAGGTTTCCCTGCTTGCAGATCCTAAGTTAACCTATTCAGAGCCAGCTGCTACTGGATACAGCAGAAGCTTTGAACATGCAGGCCAAACTCAGGTTGACAGTATAACAGAATACAAAGAAACTGTATGCAGAGAAAAAGCCTGAACAGCAACATTAATAAACAGAAACAGACAAAGCTGCTGTGGTAGAAGGACACTGTGAAAGCAGGACAACAGTAGCATACAGGAAAACACCTGTGAAGGCAGGACAATTGAAATGCACTTATAAAGTTCATGGAAAGTGCACTTAGCTACAAGGTGCAATAAAAATGCAGATTTTCTGGCAATTTTGTGTGTGCTAAAGTGAGTTGTTACAATTATACATTCCAGGTGCCAATTTAGCAGACCCTTGAAGGTCAATTTGCAGGACACATCTATTTTTTCTTAGTATTATTATTTTGGCATGTAGCTGCCGCATGCAGCAATCTAGTCCACATTCACATTGCAAACATATTGCAAAAGATTAAATATAGGGTAAATAAATCTTTGAGAGAATATAGTCAGCATTCAACAAAGATTGCAATTCAATAAGAGATTGGAAGACATACTTTAGTTTACAACATTGCATTGCAGTTTATGCCTTCTTTCTCACTTGCATAAAATTTGTTACTGTGTTGGACAGTGCACAGTATATTATTGAGTGCCAAATCCTAGCAGAGCTATCAGTTATGGGATGTATCCCTGACACAACAAATAGTTTGCTTTGCTTGGGTACTTGCCAGGTTCTTGTGGCCTTGTTTGGCCTCTGTTGGAAACAGGATGCTGGGCTTGATGGACCCTTGGTCTGACCCAGCATGGCAATTTCTTATGTTCTTATGTAAAAGGTAATGACTGTACAAGTCAGATGTAAAATATCTCTGTTGAGTTTGGCAGAAAACTGCACACTATTCCCAGAACAATCTGAGGGCAAAATTAAAATTAAAGTGAATTATTTTTATGTACATTCTGGGGGCAATTTTCAAATAACCGGTGTAGTTATAAAGCATATAGGTGGCTGCTTTTTTAGCGTGCAGACATTATGTTAACTTTGAAAGTGAAGCATGGTGGGTAGTTTCTCTTTAAAAATTAGTGTAAAGTGTCCATGTTCAAACTGGCTAAGTTCTTTGCCCTTGCTCTTTGTTACAGGTAGCTCAGAGGGTAGCATAGTATAAAGGTTAGACCAGTGAATTGAAAACCAGGGAAGCCAGGGTTCAAATAACACTACTGCTCCTTGTGACATTGGGTAAATAAATTTCCCTTCCACTGCCTCAGGTATAAATTTAGTAGGTTATTTTAAAATGAATTATGGGATAGATTTTATAAAGTTTCTCGCGGATTTATGTGCGTAGGGCTTTTAAAATCAACCCCCTATGTGTGTAAATGTAGCAGATATCACAGCAAATTTCAAAAGCCTATTTACACTCTTAATATAATTTAGCCCTATAAAGTGAATTTTCAAAGGAGTTCCATATGTAAAAGTAGCAATTTTCAAAAGCCCATTTAAATGCTTAAAGTCCAGTTTATCACATGTTAATCCTTTTGAAAATTGCATACTTAAAGGACAAACATGGTTGCAGAAAAAAGGCAGCATAATCTGTCTATTCTCCCCATCCTCATGTAAAATTTTAATTCTATGTGGGCTAACTAAAAATGTAATTAACAAGCTGACAATAACAAAACTCTGAACATGAAAGAAGCATCTTTGTGGTGAGAAAACTACTGAGCTTCCCTATTCAGCTGGCAAAGATTTTAGCAATGAAAGCGTGACTGTTTCATAGGCTTTCCTCATGGTTCCGCGAGCCCAAGCAACGTTTTGTAGGACTCACAGGGAAAACATATAATTATATAAGATCTAAATGCGGAGCATAAGGCAAAAGTGCTGGTCAAAATAAGCGTGATGGGGAAATTCCATCCATATATCTGAATGTTTGGAGATTTGAGATGTGACAGTCCTAAAAGACTGAAGTAGTGCTGTTATAAGGCTAGCACAGGGACCCGAAGCCTAGCTAGCATGCACTGGAAAAACCATCATCAATCTTGAGGAACAACAATTTAGAAGTGCAGGTACTCAGCCATATATTCTCTGCCTTAGTGCCTCAGGAGAAGTTTATAGGAAGTGGGGTCCAGCAAGCTCACACCTGAGAGAGAGCAGTATAAAGTAGCTGGATTGTTTCTATATCCTATGAAGCTTGTGGTGTGTGCTAGTATAAAGAGTTGTAGACCTCAAATATGATGATAACAACAGACTTAATTTGAGCATTAAGGGTTACAATCCCTCTGCTATAAAGTGTCAAGGCCTATTCTATATGTTTCTGTGCATATATGGAAGCTTGAAATAGTGTTCTACACAAGTATACAGATAAATCCTGAGGGAGCATTGAGAGCAGAAGAAGATTTTGCTGGTGAAGAGGATTGGTTAGTATTGCTTTACTGGGTAATTTGGGGACTTAAAGTTTAGGGGAGAGTGAGATTGTGGGGTAAACTGTGAGGGAGTCGGTTGGACCATTAGATGACCGAGGGGTTAAAGGGGCTCTAAGGGAAGATAAGGCCATTGCAGAAAGACTAAATGAAATCTTTGCTTCCGTGTTTACTAATGAGGATGTTGGGGAGATACCAGTTCCGGAGATGGGTTTCAGGGGTGATGAATCAGACGAACTGAACGAAATCACTGTGGACCTAGAAGATGTAGTAGGCCAGATTGACAAACTAAAGAGTAGCAAATCACCTGGACCAGATGGTATGCATCCTAGGATACTGAAGGAACTAAAAAATGAAATTTCTGATCTATTAATTAAAATTTGTAAACTATCATTAAAATCATCCATTGTACCTGAAGACTGGAGCATGGCCAATGTAACCCCAATATTTAAAAAAGGTTCCAGGGGCGATCCGGGTAACTATAGACCAGTGAGCCTATAATTGAGTGCTGGGAAAAATAGTGGAAACTATTCTCAAAATCAAAATCGTAGAGAATATAGAATGACATGATTTAATGGAACACAGTCAACACGGATTGAAGGGAAGTCTTGCCTAACAAATCTGCTTCATTTTTTTGAAGGGGTTAATAAACATGTGGATAAAGGTGAACCGGTAGATGTAGTGTATTTGGATTTTCAGAAGGTGTTTGACAAAGTCCCTCATGAGAGGCTTCTAGGAAAACTAAAAAGTCATGGGATAGGTGGTGATGTCCTTTTGTGGATTACAAACTGGTTAAAAGACAGGAAACAGAGAGTAGGATTAAATGGTCAATTTTCTCAGTGGAAAAGGGTAAACAGTGGAGTGCCTCAGGGATCTGTACTTGGACCTGTGCTTTTCAATATATATATAAATGATCTGGAAAGGAATACGACGAGTGAGGTTATCAAATTTGTAGATGATACAAAATCATTCAGAGTAGTTAAATCACAAGCAGACTGTGATACATTACAGGAGGACCTTGCAAGGCTGGATGATTGGGCATCTAAATGGCAGATGAAATTTATTGTGGATAAGTGCAAGGTGTTGCATATAGGGAAAAATAACCCTTGCTGTAGTTACACGATGTTAGATTCCATATTAGGAGCTACCACCCAGGAAAAAGATCTAGGCATAATAGTGGATAATATTTTAAAATCATCGGCTCAGTGTGCTGCAGCAGACAAAAAAGCAAACAGAATATTAGGAATTATTAGGAAGGGAATGGTTAATAAACGGAAAATGTCATAATGCCTCTATATCACCCCATGGTGAGACCTCACCTTGAATACTGTGTACAATTCTGGTCATCGCATCTCAAAAAAGATATAGTTGCGATGGAGAAGGTACAGAGAAGGGCAACCAAAATGATAAAGGGGATGGAACAGGTCCTTTATGAGGAAAGGCTGAAGAGGTTAGGGCTGTTCAGCTTGGAGAAGAGACGGCTGAGGGGGGATATGATAGAGGTCTTTAAGATCATGAGAGGTCTTGAACGAGTAGATGTGACGTGGTTATTTACACTTTCGAATAATAGAAGGACTAGGGGGCATTCCATGAAGTTAGCAAGTAGCACATTTAAGACTAATCGGAGAAAATTCTTTTTCACTCAACACACAATAAAGCTCTGGAATTTGTTGCCAGAGGATGTGGTTAATGCAGTTAGTGTAGCTGAGTTCAAAAAAGGTTTGGATAAGTTCTTGGAGGAGAAGTCCATTAACGGCTATTAATCAACATACGTAGGGAATAGCCACTGCTATTAATTGCATCAGTAGCATGGGATCTTCTTAGTGTTTGGATAATTGCCAGGTTCTTGTGGCCTGGTTTGGCCTCTGTTGGAAACCGGATGCTGGGCTTGATGGACCCTTGGTCTGACCCAGCATGGCAATTTCTTATGTTCTTAACTAAAGGTAGGTAGTTTTAAGCATGTTTGCCTGATAAAAAGTCAAGAAAGGTAGGTAGGTAGTTTTTTTCCTTCCCATCCATCCTTAAGTGGATTTTTTTTATTTATAGACTTTTATCCTATTTAAGAGGACAAGAGACATTTTTACATCAAAAATCACTCAATGATTTATCTAATTAGATAAATTATTGTCTCCTTGCAGGCCTTTGCCAAAATAATATTAAATACACCACATAAATGTAAAATACTTTAGTTTACACTATCCTACTCCCTTAGCAACCTAAATTAAGAACACATCAATATTAAGATAGCAGTCTAGAAGTGAGATGGGGGCCTTCTGGTCTTTTGCACTGAGTGCCACATGTATAATTATCTACCAGTTGGTGAGAGATTATGGGCCAGATTTTAGTAGCTACGCTCGGGCATAGATTTGTGCGTGCAATCCGGCATGCACAAATCTATGCCCGATTTTATAACATGTTATAACATCCGGGGTCGGCGCGCGCAAGGGGGTGCACACTTCTGCACCTTGTGCGTGCCAAGCCCTAGGGGAGCCCCAATGGCTTTCCCCGTTCCCTCGGAGAGAACTTTCCTTCCGCTCCTCCCCACCTTCCCCTCCCTTCCCCTACCTAATCCGCCCCCCAGCCCTACCTAAATCACCCCCTACCTTTATTTTATAAGTTGCGCGTGCCTCTGGGCAGGCGTAGGTTGCGCGCACCAGCTGAGTGCCGGCACGCGATCCCCCGGCACGACCGCTGTGCCAGAGGCCTCAGTCCCCGCCCCACCCCCAGACCATCCCGCCCACTCCCCACCCCTTTTTTCAAGCCCTGGGACATACATGTGTCCCGGGGCATGTGTGCGTTGCTGGGCCTATGCAAAATAGGCTTGGTGCGCGCAGGTGCGGGTTTAAAAGGGTTACGCACATATATTATGCGCGTAACCCTTTTAAAATCTGCCCCTATATGTGATTACCTGGTGCAAAGAGCTCATGACTCTCAGAGAACAAGTCCAATCTCTGGAGGCTAGAGTAGCAGATCTGAAGGAGCTGAGACAGACAGAAAAGTATATAGAGAAGATTTTCAGAGACTTAAAGCCAAGTCCTAGCTCCAGTTTGGCTGTCCCTGTGCTGCCATGGAGAAGCAAGGTCACCAGAACAGAGAGCATCAGCTTAGTGTAGGAGGAAATGTTCTTGTAGTTATGACCTACTCTCCAAGTGAATCATTATCCTTTCACACTGAGGATGTGTCTCCAAGAACTGTGGAAAGGGATAGGACGACTATCAGAGTTGGTGATTCGAACATTAGGATTGTAGATAGCTAGGTGACTGGTGGACTTGAGGATCACTTGGTAATTTTCCTGCCTGGTGTAAAGGTAGTAGACCTCACATGTCATCCAGATAGGATTTTAGACAGTGCTAGGGAAGAGATGGCTATCATGGTACATGTGGGCACCAACAACATAGAAGGGTGCGGAAGGGAGTTTCTGGAAGCCAAATTTAGGCCTGGATTTATTAAAATAGGATAAGTATCGCATGCGATAGCAAAAGGGGTGTGTTTTATGCAAATAGACAGTTTATCACAATTTGCACTAATACCTATGCAAAGAGCTAAGGTAGTGCAAATTGTGATAACATTTTCACACTTTGTGATATGTGACAGACCTATTGTATTTCCTGCATACAACCACTGGGGGACCATGAGAGAATGAGAGAGAGAGAAAGAGAGAGAGAGAGAGTAGCCATTATGTTCTCTCCCTAGATAGGTATTTGTATCCCTATGGGAGGCCCACCTAGTAACTCGAGGTGAGGTTTAGGTATTAGTGTAGGGGGTCAGGGGCCACTTTGACATTCAACGTGAGACATACGAACAGAACAGTGCTCTCTTGTGAAGATTTGATGACCTTCAGAGAGAGGAAACTCACCCAAAGATGATATTGGTGCAATGTTCTCTCCACCTAGCTTGATGTTACCCAGGAATATGGCCCTATACGTTGCGGATTACCAATTCGTAGGGAACGAATGCACACCCCTATAAAATATATGATGAGAGAGTTAGAATGTATAGCACTGAATAAAGGGGTAGATTTAATTGGCATCTCAGAGAACTGGTAGAAGGAGGATAATCACTAGAAGAGTGCTATTTCAGGATAGAAATAGGTTGGGAGGCAGGGGTGGCGCTTTATGTTAGGGATGGTATAGAGTCAAACAGGGTAAAGATCCTGCAGGAGATTAAATGCACAGTAGAATTTTTATGGGTGAAAATTCCATATGTGATGGGAGATGTATACTACTGTCCCCTTTGCCAAAATGAACAGAAGAATGATGAAATGCTCATAGAAATTAGGGAAACTAACAAATTTAGCAGCACATTAATAATGGGAGATTTCAGTTACCCCAATATTGACTAGGTAAATTTCATATCAGGACATGCTATGGAGATACAATTTCTAAATTAAATAAATGACTGCTTTAAGGAAAAAGAGGTCAGGAAACTGATGAGTAGAAACAGCATTTGATGTTACGATCCCGGTCACTGGCTTAGTGACCGGGCCCTTACCTGCTCCCCAGCGCCACGAAAACGCCGGATCCTGGGCCTCCCGAGCCGCGTGGTAGCGGCGTCTCCACGAGGGAGACGTCGCAGAAGACTCCTCCCCTCTGCAGGGGAACGCGCCCGTGAGGGCCGACTTTTTGAGGCGTCAGCTCCCGGATGTGCTGATCCGCCCCCGACTGACGTCAGACGCCGGCGGGGGATTTAAACAAGCTCCTGCGCTCTCTACTTTGCCTTGCAACGTGGTCACTCACCCGAGTTTCTAGTTGCCGTTCCTGCTCACCTGGTTCCTGACTTCTGCCTGTTCGTTTCTGGATTTTGTCTGCCTGCCTGCCTGCTTGACTTCTGACTCCTGCCTGCCTGCCTGCTTGGTTCGTTGGATTCCACCTGCCTGCTTGACTTCCGACTTCTGCCTGTCTGACCTCCGTTCTCTGCCTGCCGCCTGCCTCGATCCTGGTCCGTGACTCCACTTCTGCCTGCCTGCCGCCAGCCTTGATTCCGGTTCGTATCTTCACTTCTGGGGTTCTCCAGATCCTTCTCCTAAGTCCCAGCAGTCCGGGTCCCTACGGGCTCCTCCTGGGGGGACCTCGGGCTTCCAGGGCGAAGACTCCTAAGTCCTAGCGACCCGGGCTCCCACAGCTCCTCTGGGGGGGTCGCGGGTTTCCAGGTGAAGTTCGCATCTTTCCAGTGGGTGTTCTGCCTCCCGACCGTCCTCCTGCGTTGGTCGGCCCAAGGATCCACTTCCGGATTTCAGCGGTCACAACAGTTTGCAAGGCCATGGATCCGGCAGACCTCGCTGGTCTCCAGGCCATTCCGGGGCTCGCTCAACGGCTGGTACAACAGCAACAGGTTCTTGACTCCTTAGTAGCCACAGTGGAACGCATGGCTACTCGTATGGATGCGGAACCCCCTGCACCGGCACCAGTACCGGCGCCCGCTCCGGTCTTCACGCTCCAGACGCCTACGCAGCTTCCTGCGCCATCACGTTACACTGCGGATCCCAAGGCGTGTCGAGGATTTCTAAACCAGTGCTTCGTACGGTTTG
This sequence comes from Rhinatrema bivittatum, assembly GCF_901001135.1. Taxonomy (NCBI): domain Eukaryota; kingdom Metazoa; phylum Chordata; class Amphibia; order Gymnophiona; family Rhinatrematidae; genus Rhinatrema; species Rhinatrema bivittatum. The sequence continues at coordinate 380,050,856 of NC_042617.1, forward strand.
CCTTGTTACCCAACCAATTTCCCACTGACTCAGTCAAGGTGGCATACATCTTTTCCCTTTTGGACGGCAAAGCCCTGAACTGGGCCTCACCTATGTGGGAGAAAAATGACGTCACTCTCACTAATCTGGATAACTTTGTAGCTAGTCTCAAAGCAGCTTTCGATGAGCCTGCTCTTCAGACCTCGGCAACTTCTGAATTGCTGCAACTCCGCCAGGGAGCACGCACTTTGGCTGAGTATGCCCTAGACTTCCGCACGCTTGCGCTGGAGGTAGGGTGGCGTGATGACGCCCTTCGTGGTATCTTCCTGGAGGGTCTTGCGGGTCGGATTAAAGATGAACTGGCCGCCAGGGACCTCCCAGAAGACCTCAATATGCTCATCGAACTCGCAGGGCGCGTGGATCGCTGCCTTCAACAGAGGGCAAAGGAGGTACGCCCCCCACGACGTATGACGTCCTTGGCTCCTGTCTTCTCGAGACCGCTCACGCCGAGTCCTCGGACCACCGGGGCTTCCTCCGAGCCTTCCGCTGAGGAACCCATGCAGCTGGGAAGAACGTTCTTGACCGAAGAGGAGAAACGCCGCCGCCGTACTCTTGGACTTTGCCTTTATTGCGGCGGAAAGGGACACTTCCTTTCACAATGTAAGGTACAGGCGGAAAACACTCACGCCTAGGAGTAACGGAGGAGTGCCTCCTGGGCTGTCTTAATGCTGCTCCTCAATGTACAGTTCCTATAACCCTGTGGTTCCCGGGGGGGTTCTTTGAGACGCGGGCTCTCATCGACTCCGGAGCTGGAGGGAACTTTATCACCCGCGAACTCGTCCAGCAACTCCAGTTAGCCACACGACCCCGTGAACCACCTCTGCGGGTTACCTCCATTCAAGGTACCCCTTTGCCTGGAAGCATTTCCATGTCCACGAATCCACTCACGCTTCAGACCAGGCTATTGCACAAGGAGACGATTTCATTCCTGGTCCTGGAGAGGTCGGTACACCGGGTAGTCCTCGGGCTGTCCTGGCTTCAGTAACACTCTCCGGTGATCCGCTGGGATGATCTACAGATTACCCAGTGGAGTTCTAGTTGTTTCCGTTCCTGCATCAAAACCTCGGTGGTTCCACCCATTCCTTTGGCACATGTTGGGGCCTTAATCCCGGCTCCCTATGCAGACTTCGCCGACGTCTTTTCAAAAGAAAAGGCGGAACTGCTACCTCAACATCGCCCCTTTGACTGTGCCATTGAACTACTTCCTGGTACAGTTCCGCCACGGGGCAGAGTATACCCTCTATCCCAGCCAGAGACTAAAGCTATGTCTGACTACATCAAAGAAAACCTCGCCAAGGGATTCATCCGCCCGTCTAAATCGCCTGCTGGGGCAGGATTCTTTTTCGTAGCTAAAAAAGATGGATCACTAAGGCCCTGCATCGATTACCGAGGCCTGAATACCATTACCAAAAAGAACCGTTATCCGCTGCTATTAATTCCGGAATTGCTGGATAAACTCCAATGGGCTCGAGTATTTACAAAGCTGGACTTAAGAGGGGCCTATAACCTGGTCCGTATCCGTCCCGGGGATGAATGGAAGACCGCTTTCAATACCCGGGACGGACACTATGAGTACTTGGTCATGCCGTTCGGTTTATGTAATGCCCCTGCTGTGTTCCAGCATCTCATGAATGAGATCCTCAGAGAACTGTTGTACTCATGTGTCATAATATATCTGGATGATGTCCTTATTTTCTCTCGAGACCTTGACTCTCATCGACTCCAGGTCCGACAAGTACTCCAGATTCTCCGGGACCAGCATCTTTATGCGAAACTTGAAAAATGCTTTTTTGAGCAGGACTCTTTGCCTTTTCTGGGTTACATTATCTCCGCCAGGGGAATTCGCATGGATCCCGAGAAAGTGTCCGCAATCAAGAAGTGGCCTCAACCTTTTGGTTTAAAAGCATTACAACGCTTTCTAGGGTTCGCAAACTTTTACAGGCACTTCATACCTGGATATTCGCAGCTGGTGGCGCCTCTGACCGCTCTAACAAAGAAAGGGGCGGATACTCGACACTGGACCCCTGAAGCATGTAAAGCGTTTTGTGACTTGAAAGAGGCCTTTTTGTTGGAGACCTGCTTGCGCCATCCTGATCCCCTGCGCCCTTTCATCGTGGAAGTAGACGCTCCCAGTGTGGCCGTAGGAGCTGTACTTTCTCAGTACTCCAACACAGGGAGATTACTACCATGCTCCTACTTCTCCAAGAAATTTACTCCTGCTGAAAGCAACTACGGAATAGGCGACAAGGAACTTTTAGCCATCAAGCTGGCGTTCAAAGAATGGAGGCAGTGGCTTGAGGGAGCACAACATCAGGTCACTGTTTATACTGATCATAAAAATTTGGAGTTTCTCTCGCAGGCCCAACGCCTGAACCCCAGACAAGCTCGATGGTCTCTATTCTTTAGTCGATTTGATTTTATCCTCAAATACCAGCCAGCCTCGAAGAATGTATGGGCCGATGCCTTATCTCGGAACACCATCTTCGAGGAGAAGGATGATCCCCCCCAGTATATCATCAATCCGCCTAAGATCTTCCTAGTCAGTACCAATGTATCCACTCAGGGTAGAGTGGTAGTTCCTCGACGAGACCATAGGAAAGTCCTGGAGTGGGCCCATGACTCCCTCACGGGGGGCCACGCGGGCCGGGAGAGAACATTAACTCTCTTGAATCGATATTACTGGTGGCCCCAGGTACGACAAGATGTGCAAGAGTATGTTGCGTCTTGTCCAGTATGTGCCAGACAGAAACCTATCGGTGGGCGACCCTGGGGACTTCTACAACCCTTACCGATTCCCACTGAGCCCTGGACCCACATCGCCACGGACTTTGTGGTGGACTTGCCCCCATCAGAAGGTAACACGGTAATCTGGGTCACCGTGGACCGGTTTTCTAAAATGGTTCGCTTGGTACCCCTGCCCAAGCTTCCATCGGCACCGGAACTGGCACTTCTGTTTACACAGCATATCTTTCGGGCCCATGGCCTTCCGCAAAGTATTGTCTCCGATCGAGGTCCCCAATTTACAGCCCGCTACTGGCGCGCCCTTTGCAAGAAGTTTGGGCTACAATTGAACTTCTCCACCGCGTTCCACCCCCAGAGCAATGGGCAGACGGAACGGATGAATCGCTCACTCAAAACATTTCTTCGCAGCTTCATTTCTGAGAAAAGAGACAATTGGGTCTCCCTTCTGCCCTGGGCAGAATTCGCCTACAATAATCATACGCATTCAGTTACGGGTCAATCTCCATTCCAGACAGTATTCGGGCGCCACCTCAGATCACCTGTTCCAGTTCCTGTGGATATGCCCTCGCCAGCAGCCCAGACGGCGGCCACTCAGCTTCATCGACTCTGAGAATCCTTCAGCATCGACTCACTACAGCAGCAGAAAGAGCTCAAAGAGGGGCGAATCGTCACAGACGCTCCGCACCAGAACTGTTGCCCGGCACCAAGGTTTGGCTAAGTACCAAGCATCTTCACTTCCCGGGTCGTTCTCGCAAGTTGGCTCCCAGATTCTGTGGTCCGTTTCCGGTGGCTGAACGAATAGGTCTGGTCTCCTATAGGCTCCGCCTGCCCTCATCCTTACGCATCCACAACGTGTTCCATATCACTGTTAAAACCTGTGGTGTTCTCTCGTTTCCATTGGCCTACTCCTGATGCGATCTCAGCCACTTCTGAAGAACCTGTTTATCAGGTACGGGAGATATGGGATGTGCGCTTTCACAATCGCCGATGGGAGTATTTACTGGCCTGGGAGAACTGCGGTCCCGAAGAGGACTCCTGGGAACCTGCACGGAACATTTTGGACAAGTCCCTGTTGACTCAGTTTCATCTGGACAATCCCGGGAAACCCGGTCCTCTGCGGAGGGGGCGTAAGAGGGGGGGTACTGTTACGATCCCGGTCACTGGCTTAGTGACCGGGCCCTTACCTGCTCCCCAGTGCCGCGAAAACGCCGAATCCTGGGCCTCCCGAACCGCGTGGTAGCGGCGTCTCCACGAGGGAGACGTCGCCGAAGACTCCTCCCCTCTGCAGGGGAACGCGCGCGCGTGAGGGCCGACTTTTTGAGGCGTCAGCACCCGGATGTGCTGATCCGCCCCCGACTGACGTCAGACGCCGGCGGGGGATTTAAACAAGCTCCTGCGCTCTCTACTTTGCCTTGCAACGTGGTCACTCACCCGAGTTTCTAGTTGCCGTTCCTGCTCGCCTGGTTCCTGACCTTCTGCCTGTTCGTTTCTGGATTTGTCTGCCTGCCTGCCTGCTTGACTTCTGACTCCTGCCTGCCTGCCTGCTTGGTTCGTTGGATTCCGCCTGCCTGCTTGACTTCCGACTTCTGCCTGTCTGACCTCCGTTCTCTGCCTGCCGCCTGCCTCGATCATGGTCCGTGACTCCACTTCTGCCTGCCTGCCGCCAGCCTCGACTCCGGTCCGTGACTCCACTTCTGCCTGCCTGCCGCCAGCCTCGACTCCGGTCCATGACTCCACTTCTGCCTGCCTGCCGCCAGCCTCGACTCCGGTCTGTGACTCCACTTCTGCCTGCCTGCCGCCAGCCTTGATTCCGGTTCGTATCTTCACTTCTGGGGATCTCCAGATCCTTCTCCTAAGTCCCAGCGGTCCGGGTCCCTACGGGCTCCTCCTGGGGGGACCTCGGGCTTCCAGGGCGAAGACTCCTAAGTCCTAGCAACCCGGGCTCCCACAGCTCCTCTGGGGGGGTTCGCGGGTTTCCAGGTGAAGTTCGCATCTTTCCAGTGGGTGTTTCTGCCTCCCGACCGTCCTCCTGCGTCGGTCGGCCCAAGGATCCACTTCCGGATTTCAGCGGTCACAACATAAAATAATAAAAATAATATCACATTTAAATATGAGATGAACATATTCACTTCAATACAATACTCATCAACACAGAAGCAAATGAAATTCAAAACATTGCGTTACAACTTAAACGCACGGGCAAGGAGAAATTCTTTATAGGAAGATTTAAATTTCTTAACATCATCCATAGATCTCAATTCTATAGGGATTGAATTCCATTGAGAGGGTGCCGCAATTGAAAAGGAAGTCTCTCTGGTACTGAACAAGCGAGCCCTCACAAAGGACTGACAGGTGGATGTGACGATGATGCAGTCCCCCTCAATGTGGTGTCAGGGGCCCTTCGAATGACTATAAGGTGCAGAAAGTAGCTGGCTGCAATGTATTAAAACATGGAGATCTGTGCAAAATGCCAATGAGGCTCTCAGGACTGTAACAGAGTGCCTCTTCGCCCAGGGCCTCAACAGATGGGCTGCACAACCGGCCACAAATGGGTCAGTGCGGCACAAGGCACAGATCTGGGTGTGGCTGGTGCCACGTAACCCACTGCAGTTGGTTCAATAGCACAGAAGGCATGCTGTGTACTGTGGAAGCATCTCCGAGCAGCCATTTGTACCCCTATAGCACGCTCCTGGTGAGCAGACACACAGTCAGTGACAGTCGTGCCAACACAGCCCATCATAACCGTGTTGGCTCTACCAACGCCCTCATCATAGTAGCCTTACTGCTGAGTATGATGACTAACTAATGCCACTATTGACAGATAATCACACAGCCCTCCAGCACAGGTCCTGATGTGCAAATAAAGGACGTCAATACTCACATGTGAAAGTGTCCGTAGAGCCCAAGCCTTTGGCTGATCCCGCATTACCCATGCGTCGGACATATGGAGGTGGCAGAATACAAAAGGAGGCTGCACAGGGTGGAATGTATGCATGAAGGGGGTCAGATATACGGCTAGGCAGGTGATGAGGTATATTGATGTACAGCCCACTCCCCTCTCCTAACATGTGTACTACCCCTGTGCGGCAACAAACCAGGGGTGGTATAGGAAGAATCGGTGATCAATGAGCGGGAACAATGAATGTGTGCTAGGTGTCCGGATAGAGGTGATAAGCCTTTCAGCAGACAACCTATAGACACCATATTCCAGAGCTGTTTGGAACACCAGCACGTGCATGGGTGTGAGTGATAATGCACTAGCTGACACACATTACTGTACAGCAACAGCAGTTTCCATGCTTGCTACTTGCAGTGAAGAGGATGACAGGGGGTTCAGACAGGGAGATAAAGTAATGTCTCGCTCTATCACAATATTGGAACCATTTGTGGGTGAAAAGGTATGTAGGATTCACTGCACTGTCAGCCTCATACTGTACACTACAATGGTAGGCTGGGCAGGAACGTGAACAGTTGGGATGATGTTCGTTCTGCACTCTGACCACAACCTATTCTCCACCCAGTCCGCCCACAATATATGCAAGCCCATCCCACCCAGCTTGTGTAAATGCCACGGGTAGTTGTGTGTCTCAGCCATTATGACAACGGTGTTGCTGGCCACTGCAGCATCCCATACCAGGGTGGCATCTCAGGGTACAGGTGGTACCTAGCCTCTGCGTAACATACCCTTCCTCTGCACCAACCGCTCTCAGGTTTGCCCCTCAACATTGATACCATGCAGATTTACACATAGAGCCTTCATGTACTGTACCTTGTAAGGGTGCACCCTTCTGGCAGCACGCCACCTGGCTGCATCCAGAGATGTCCTCCACAAGGGCCAATGTAGCCATGAGCCCCTGCCATTCCCGGCTACAGTGTGGTAATATGTGACACTTGGCCAAGCACATGTGCATCCTTAACTATTGTGCTCCTTGCTGCGCCACAGTTCTGTGGTCCAGGAGTTCCAGTAGCTGGATGCGCAGACGTTAAACTGGCTGAACGCTACATGCTGTATCCTCAGACATGGCAACCTGTCCTTCATGAGGTGGAATGTGCCAGGGAAGCAAGATGTGCCTAAGGGTGCTGACAAACAGCATTGCAGTGTTCAGTGTTGCACCTGTCCTGTGAACCACTACATACACAGGCCACACAGTGGACTGGACATCTAGGCAACACCTTACACCATGTATGGCAAGAGGTAGATGGCTGCGAGCTTCCGGATGTCCACTTACAGTGGCAGACCATCTGTCAGGGATTGTGTCTTCCACGGCCGCACAAACCTACTCATAATTGAGTACACAAGTGTGTGACACCCGGTGATACAAATATTTGGTATACTTTACTGACTATTAACAGAACAACAATCATTTACATGCTGCAGAACCCCAGTGGACTTTCCTCCCTACAGGTGTGCTATTCAGAAGGTTACAGGTAACCAATGTTGCTCACACATCATTATCAGCAGAATATTAGTGTTTCCACATACTGTATGACCTGTGGCAATGCCTGACAGGCTATATGTGGAGAAGACCCTTTAGCTCGCTGCCCAACTATGTATGCCACAGGAGCTGGCGGACAGTGGTTTTTCCAGTCACTGCTAACTGAGCTGTGTGCAACAATAGAGGGGATATAGGTTTAAAGTTTAAGGTTTATTATTATTTATATACCGTTGTCTCAGCGAGCCTTCACAACGGTTTACATCTCAATAAATATGCTGTGAGGAAATTACATTCAGTCATAAAAGATAAAACAGCTAAACATTTATAAGAGAGAAATTACTAAAACATATTCGGGCGGATTTTCAAAGCCCTGCTCGCCGGCGCGCCTATTTTCCATAGGCCACCGGCGCGCGCGCGCAGAACCCCGGGACGCGCATAGGTCCTGGGGTTTTCGGAAGGGGGCGTGTCGGGGGCGGGACCCGATGATGCGGCCTTTCGGGGGTGGGGCGTGGCATTTCGGGGGCAGGACTGGGGGCGTGGCGCCGGCCCGGGGCGTGGTCCAGGCCTTCGGACCAGCCCCCGGGTCGCAGCACGGCGCGCCCGCAGTCCGCTGGCACGTGTAGATTTACGTCTGCTTCTTGCAGGCGTAAATCTACGGACAAAGGTAAGGGGGGGTTTAGATAGGGCCGGGGGGGGGGGTTAGGTAGAGGAAGGGAGGGGAAGGTGAGGGGAGGGCGAAAGAGTTCCCTCTGAGGCCGCTCCGAAATCGGAGCGGCCTCAGAGGGAACGGAGACAGGCTGCGCGGCTCGGCACGCGCCGGCTGCCCAAAATCGGCAGCCTTGCGCGCGCCGATCCAGCATACTTTTGTTTGCGTCTGCTGCGCAAACAAAAGTACGCAATCGCGCAGTTTTTAAAAATCTACCCCATTAGCTGTTAAAAGATATAAAGATATAAAACATAAAATAACGCTATACATATTAAACCAATAAAACCATTAAAAAACAGTAAAAGATATATACAGTTCAGCATTGCTTAAGGGTTAATAGGAAGCGGCCAGTGCATTGAACTTAAATGCGTGTTTGTTACTCATTTTCAATGTAAGCTGCGTTGAATAACCATGTTTAAATTCTGCTTTAAACTTGCTTTTTTCTCTCTGTGTCTTTAATTGAACTGGTAATGAATTCCACAGTTTCGAACCTGCGATAGATAGCGCTCTTTCTCGAACTTGGCTAAGATGTGCTGACTTTATTGTGGGAATTGAAAGAAGACCTTTGTCAGCCGATTTTAAGTGTCGTTGAGGAGTATGCAATCTCAATACTGCATTTAGCCATTCTGTTCTTTCTCCATAAATTATATTGTGAATTATACAGACAGCTTTATACAGAATTCTAAAATGAATAGGCAACCAATGCAAAGTTATCAATATTGGGGTGATGTGGTCAAACTTCTTTCCCGTCAAAATTCGAGCTGCTGTATTCTGAAATACCTGCAAGGGTCTAATGGTAGATTGAGGTAGGCCTAGAAGGAGAGCGTTGCAATAATCTAGGTAGGAGAACAGTAAAGCTTGTAAAACAGATCTAAAATCAGAAGGTTCCAATAATGGCTTCAGTTTTCTTAAAGTTAATAATTTAAAATAGCCATCTTTTAACTTAGTTGCTATATGTTTTTTCATATCGAGCTCTGAATCAATCACTACTCCCAAATCTCTAGCGAAAGATGAAGTCATCAGATTGGTATTTTCAAATCTAAAGGCTGGAATCTGTACTTGCGAGAGCTTTCTTTCTAACAATATTATTTCAGTTTTCTCAGTATTTAATATTAATTTCATTTGGGATAGTAGCTTTTGTATAGCATCGAGATAGATTGTTATTAATTTATAAGTAAAACCAATATCATTTTCTATGGGGACTAAAAACTGTATATCGTCTGCATAAACAAAGAACTTCAAATCTAATCCTGTAAGAAGATGACAGATCGGTAATAAATAAATGTTAAAAAGGGTTGCCGAAAGAGTCGAGCCCTGAGGAACACCTGTTTGAAGTGGGATTTTTTTTTGATAAGGAGTTCTTTATTTTAACCTGAAAGGAACGATTATTAAGAAAAGAGACGAACCATTGTAGAACGATGTTGGAAATTCCGATTTCTTGTAAACGAGTGATTAAAATATCATGTTGGACGGTATCAAAAGCTGCAGATAAATCTAAAAGAATTAAAAAATATCTTTTTCCGGTATCAAAACCTCTTAAAACTGTATCAGCCAATGATAATAATAAAGTTTGCGTGTTAAAATTCTTCCTAAAACCAAATTGACTAGAAAATAAAATGTCATTTGATTCTAAAAACTGATCGAGTTGGGTTTGAACTACTTTTTCAAAGAGTTTCACAATAAAAGATAAATTTGAAATGGGTTTAAAATTATTTAATTGAGAGTTGTCCAAATTCGGTTTTTTAAGAATAGGTTTGATAATTGCATTTTTTAAAGTCTCTGGAATGATACCTTCCGTCAAAGATAAATTAACTATATTAGCGATAATTGGTGAAATTATATCTGAAACGGGTTTAAGTGTTTTTATTGAAATAGGGTCCATTGGGTGTCTTGCTGGATTCATCTTTTTATGAGATTTTCAATTTCAAAGGCAGAAGTAAGTTCGAACTCATGCCAGTTTAGATCTATTTTGTTAGGCATCTTGATTAGAGTTGAGTGTGATTTTGCATTTAGTAAATCAATTTTGTTTTTGAAAATAAGGCTATTTCATTGGTTCTATCTTCTGACAGGTCAACATCTTTTTCCTTAGGGTTTTTTGCTAAGTTTTTTACAATTGAGAACAGAATCCTAGGATTATGGAGACATTTTTCAATTTTATTTTGAAAAATTCCTTTTTTGCCTTATCAATTGCTTTTTTATAGAAATGTAATGCTGTTCGATATTTAGCTAAGGAGTTAGAATTTTAATTTTTTCTCCAATCAATTTCTAGTTTTTTTAATTGATTTTTTTTCTTTTTTAATTCATTATTATACCATGGATTTTTAGCACTTTTAGCATTAATGGTTCTACTTTTGATAGGACAGAGTTTATTCGCTATAAATTGAACTTCGGTTTCCCAAGAGGAGATGGACTCAATAGTGTAAATAAGCTTAATTCTATCACCTAGATTTTTAAACTCATTTTGCAGATCTATTTTAGGTTGGGGTTGAAAAGTTATTACTTTTGGTCCTTCACACGTAGGTTTTATTGAAACACAGAGGTCCGCTTTAGCTGTTATTAAATAATGATCGGACCATGGTACTTGATTGGTACTAATATTGATTTTTTTTACAAAACTTTGAATTAATAAAGATTAAATCTAAAGAGTGACCAGCTTTATGAGTGGGAGCCTTAGATGCTAGTTTGTAACCAAGGGCTAATAATGACTCTTGTAATGTAAAACATGTAGTATCTAGTGGGAAGTCATCCATATGTAAGTTAAAATCACCTAAAATAATTGATAGTTTATCAGGATTAAGGGAAAGAGTTAAATATTCTATGAGAGGAGAAATATTATGGTTTAAAATACCAGGGGGACAACATACAACAGACAAATTTGCATTTGTTCAGATTCAAATAATGAAACTTCATATGAGTGAGGAATATCTGCAGAGAAATTTTTAAATTTAAACACTTTCTTTGCTATCAACATGATTCCACCTCCTTTTTTATGCAACCGTGGGATAGAGAAAATGTCATAATTATTATTTGCTAGTTGATTTAATGTCACATTATCTGTGGTTTTTAACCAAGTTTCTGTTATTGCAAAAAAATCAGGTCGATAATCGCGAATAATGCCCGTTATTAATAGTCTTTTTTGATATGGCTTGTATATTAATCAAGAAAAAGGTAAGGAACAACCAATTTGTAAAGTTATAGTTCTTTGTAATAGAAGTATTGATCAATGGAACGTTGATCACAGTACGATTTTGCTTACTTTTTGCTGCTGTAGATCTGGAGTCATTCTGATATTTGCCATGATTAATACAGATGGGAATTGCTTGTGCTGACATACTGATGTAGTTAGCCATGATTTACGAAGGGAGCGCACAAAGGGGCGCACAAAGGGGGAAGCCCCTTTGTCGTGCACCTTTGGTGCGCGACGCCCGGCGCGTGACGCCGGGACCTGATGCCAGTGCTTTATGGCCCCCCGCGGCACTGATTGGAGGAACACCTGGAGGCAGAGCAATGGGAACGAGGGGAACAAGCGCTGCTAGAGGCACCGGACCCGGCAGAGCAGAGATGTCAGAAATACCTTCCAAAGTTCAGGCCTCCGATGGAAATTTGAGGCAGAGATTAGGCAACACAGTGGCAGGTAGGCTTTGATGGTAGGGCTTCCATGCCGGGACCTGATGCCAGCGCTTTATGGCCCCCACGGCTCTGATTGGAGGAACACCCGGAGGCGGAGCTATGGCAGCGGGGGGAACAAGCGCTGCTAGAGGCACCGGACCCGGCGGAGCAGAGATGTCAGAAATACCTTCCAAAGTTCGGGCCTCCGATGGAAATTTGAGGCAGAGATTAGTCAACACAGCGGCAGGTAGGTTTTGATGTTAGGGCTTCCACGCTGGGTCCTGAAGCGCTTTATGGCCCCCCGCGGCTCTGATTGGAGGAACACCTGGAGGCGGAGCTATGAGAGCGGGGGGGGGGGGGACAAGCGCTGCTAGAGGCACCAGACCCGGCGGAGCAGAGATGTCAGAAATACAGACATGGGCCTACATGTCCCTCCGAGTGACACAGATGCACCCATATCGCTCCATTGGGAGGGTATACATCCCATTCACATGATGTCCCTCAAGAAAGGCTTGCAGGTACAGGAGCTTCAAGACAGGGTATGTAGAACAACAGGGGTGAGGTGGGTATATTACGTGATGGTGCCACAGGTCAGACAGTATGTGGAAACACTAATACTCTGCTGATAATGATGTGTGAGCAACATTGGTTACCTGTAACCTTCAGAACTGCACAGCTGTAGGGAGGAGAGTCCACTGGGGTTCTGCAGCATGTAAATGATTGTTGTTCTGTTAATAGTCAGTAAAGTATAACGAAGATTTGTCAACACTGACAGATACCTGTCACTGGACTGTACTGGTTGTCCAAACAACATGTGCTATCAACAATGACAGTTAACCTTGGAGAGTGGCTTGTATATGTGTGTGTGGTGAGGTGAAATATGTGAAGACACTGTAGGACTGTGGACCACACAGTGTTGGCTGTCAGACAGTGTTCACATGGTGGACGTGGCCAACATTATAAAGGGTCCATGCATACCCCACAGCTGGGAGACGGCACCGGAGGGATGTGTGTCACAACGGATGGTGACCACTTCTTGCAACCCTTGCCCTTTTCTGGCCATCAAATTAATATACTGGTGGTTAACACTGACTGCACACCAGCAGTCACCACATCTGCGTGCACATGGACACCAGGTCTACACACTTAAGGCCTGTTGAGCATGTCTTACACCAGTTGCACCATGTAAACGGGTATGACACATTAGCATTAATATCTTCACCTCTCCGTACGACTAGCAACATCCTAGTTACCTGGCCGCTGACAGTCTGTGCAACTCCTTTAATACAAAGCATGCAGATAGCAACATAACCCTTCCCATGCCTCACCTTTCAATGGCCCACAACCTTAAGGCTAAGATAGTAACTATAGGAAACCTTCCCTGCCACACAACGAATCCATGGACATGCTGCCATGGTGGGGCTGTAGATTGATATCAGTATGCACAGGGTACATGTTTAGCATGTACATATGACAATGGCTACACACTATTGTATGCCAATGGCACCTGGAAATTAAGCGTATGCATGAGCCACCACTATCATGGATGTCCTGCATGGCACCAGAGGTTGGCAACCTGTCTGTCAGTCACCCAGCATTGGTGGAAGGCATCTTCCGTTTACCTGCATATGTGAGAGACCAATCTAGGAAGCTAACTCGGTTAGGCTCACATACGTGGTGTTTGTCAGGCAGAGACAGCTATAATACTTAACACTGGTAAGAAATACGTGTCTGGACCCCTCAACGCCAACACTGCCTGACATGAGCACTGCAATTGCAATAGACTGCTGCCCACCACTTCCCCTTTCCACACAGATCATGAGAGCAGGCATACATCAGAATGCTCCCTTACTGTGCATTCCCTGTACTGAGGAACAGTACCTCTTCTACTGTGAGGGACATGTCATGTACTCCCCTAATGTTTACTCTGCAGGGTCCCCCTTAGCACCCTCCTAGTACATGAACCTAACTGTAAGGTATGTCAATAGCAGGTGCAGATGTTGCTACACTGAACCTCAGACAAGGGGCAGTTGGGAAACTCTGCATCGGTACAACGTGTGATGCAGCATGCAAGGTGTGGTGGGTGTACACCAAGGGCACATTAAGAACATAAAGAGGACACAAAAGGTGGCTGGTTAAACAGGATATTTATTCCTGACAACATTCTGCAGGGTATAGTGAAGTATTAGGTCAGCATTTTCAGCATACATTAGACGTTCCTAGGTAGCCATTATCTGCAAGTAATAGATAGCTAATAGATCCAAAGTGATCCAATTCTGTGCTACATCACTCCACCATAAGCAGTATGTACACATATGCAGGTAGTGGGTGTTATCAGTACTGGCAAAGCATGATTACCTAGGAACAGAGAAACAGGAAGTGGCACCCCAATAGCTTGGATACTGCAATACATAGATTACCGCTGGTCAGTATACAATGTGTTGACTGGCATAGACCCCAGGCAGTCCATGTTGAAAGAGTGCACTGAAAGGGGAGTGCCTGAGAGGCCTGCCAGCAGAGTCAAAGTCCGGCCCCCAGGCCATCCATATGAGTGCATTGAAAGGGGAGTGCCTGAGAGGTCCGCCAGCGGAGTCAAGGTATAGCCAGCAGAAAAGATATCCTGCAGTGCAGCATGTAGGCAGCAGGGGAACACATGAAGGGCGTGGTAGCAGCAGTGAAGGCCGAGGATGACACAGCAGCGGCATGGCAATAGCAGTGAAGGCTCAGGATGACACAGCAGTGGCATGGCAGCAGGAGGAGGCCCAGGACGACACAGCCCAAGTGCCATTTGGAGCCATGAGGCACAGAACACACCCCACAACCAGCATTTGACAGCCCTTGAGCACACAAGTCATCCTATAGCACACAGGCAGAAGTTGCAGCTCTTGAGAACAGATAGCACCCCACAGCAAAGTGGCGCAGCGGATGCAGGTGGCACACAGCAGAGTGGCGCAGCGGATGCAGGTGGCACAGCTGACCAGGTGGGTGGGAGGTGGCACCTCATCTGCTTTGCATGATGCATCCTCTTCCATCTGGGCGGCACTGCAAGTCTGCGGGGAGCAGGCAGTGATGCATCCTCTTCCATCAGGGCGGCACTGCAGGTCTGTGGGATGGCCATCCCAATGGCGGGTGGGAGTGAGTGAGGTACCCAGTTTCAGGGGTATGATGGTCCCCTCAGGGCCCCTTGCCACGTCCTGCTGGTCCTGTGGGAGGTGGCATGTTCTTGGGGGGATGGCCCATGCGGCCTCGGGACCCTGAGGGACTTGGTTCGGGGTGGAGGTTGTGACGATGACGCCTGCTGCTCCGTAATCCACTGCAGGATTTGCAGCAATATTGTGTTTTGTGTTGTGATTGCTGCTGTCAGACTGTTGGATGCCTGGGTGGTGGATGCAGTGTGGAGCTGGAAGTGGCAGGTCAGCTGTGTAACTGCTCTCCTCAGGCCACACAGTTCCATGCGGATTTGCTCTCCCTGTGTGCCTGTGAGTGAGTCCTCGGTCGGTCGGAAGGGTGGGGCTGCTGTAACTCGTTGTGGTGCTGGTGGTGGGGCTACTGGTGCTGGGAGATGTGCAATTGCTGCCACAGGTGCTGGTGCAGGGCTCAATGGAGACGGGACAGGGGTATCTGGAATGGGAGGAGTCATCTCCAATGCGAGTGGGCTGCTTGCACCCAGAGCGGTGGGGGAGGCCACCCACTCCAGACCTTCCAGGGCCTCGGTCAGGTTGAGGGGGCTGCCTTTGCTGCTGCTGTGGGGCCCAGCTCTCCCTCCTCCTCCTCCTCCTCATCCGACCACTGCGTCCTGGCATCAAGGAGGAAGGGCCTGGTGAACATCGGTGGCCGCCTTGTCCCACGTGGGTCAGTCCTGGTGCCTGGGCCTTCCCAGCTGGGATCAGACCTCTGCTGCCTGGGACCAGAGTGCTCTGTAGAAGATGGGGGACAAAAGGATGAACAGCATCAGTACCACAGCGTTAGGTTGAATGACAATACCATGGAACAGGGGCACCTAATTATGTGGGGCAGCATATAAGGTTATGTTGTATCTCTGTACCTCATGGCCTGGGGAATGGGGAATGTGGTATGGGGGCTCCGCAAGGGCCTGTGCAGAGCAGATGGGGGAGGAGAATACATTCACAGTTCTAAGCAGTTCTGGAAATCCACATCCTGCTAGGCACAGTGTGGGGGAGGGGGGCCCAACCTGGGCTGTGCAGAGCAGATGGGGGAGGAGAACACATTCACAGTTCTAGGCATTTCTGGAACACCTCATCCTGCTAGGCACAGTGTGGGGGAGGAGGGCCCAACCCTGGGCTGTGTAGAGCAGATGGGGGGGAGAACACATTCACAGTTTTAAGCAGTTCTGGAAATCCACATCCTGCTAGGCACAGTGTGGGGGAGGGAGGGTCAACACTGTTCTGGAGAACACAACTGAATACAGGACTAAACATTGTGTATGAACCTTGAACAGGACAGCAAAGGACCTGGTGGGAGGTACAGGCCAACTTACCATCTTCGAGGTGGGATGTATCCAGTCGTGGGTCCAACCCCTCGAAGACGTCTGGTCCCAGCCGCTGCATCAGACGCCTCGCCATGTCCTTGAATCTGATTGGGCAAGGGGACCTTCCTCCTGTCTCCCGCAGGTACTCATTCCGCTCCGCAATCTTTAGCTTCAGCTGCACCTTTATGTCCCTGTAACAGTGGGCCACCTGCTCCACGGTACGAGGTATGCCACTTTGTCGTCTATTATCTGCAGCTATGGTGGCCCATAGCTGTGCCTTGGCTGCCTTGACTGCCTTGACTGCCAGGTTGCCAAAGAGATGGGCATAGTGACGGAGGACACCTTCGATCAGCCGATCGTTGTCCTCCTGGCTGAAGCATATAGCACGCTGCCTGACCCTTGCCTGGCTGCCTGGTTGGGGCCACTTCCGGAGGGGTCTCCTCCCTAGACTCAGTCTCCGACCCACCGGATTCCCCACTCCCTTCCTCCCCCCCCCCCCCCCCCACCTGACCCTGCACTTTCTGTGCACTCAGTAATCAAATTCCTAACTCCTCCAAAACTCTAAACCTCCAACACCTACCTCCTCACCAAAACTCCTTCCAAACCCTCAAAGGAGGAGGGGCAGGAAGTGACCTTTTAACATGTCACATTATCGCGGAGCTCGGTACGTGGTTTCACTTTTAACGCTAGCCGCGAAAGATCGATTCGCGAAACCATCGCGGGACACAAAAAATCCATGCTGCGCGGAAAGTGCCTCATTTGCATGGGAACACCCCTTTATTAACGCAGGCAGTACCCATGAGTTACCAATGCGAAATTGGTAAATGAGGCCCATAGTCTGCACTTTACTAAAAAAAAACATGAATAAATCAGTACAGTTGTAAAAAAATTCCACGGCCAGAGTACTGTGTGGAGTATCATGCCTGTAGTTAAGAACCTTCATTGATTGCCAGTATCTTTTCAGATCCAATTTAAAGTGTTAGTAATACATATGGTATTCTATAAACTGGAAAATGGATGGTTAAGATCCAGATTACAGTGGTATGTGCTGCAAAGGGAATTACGGTCTGTGAATAAAGGTATTTTAGTGACTGTCTCAGTGGAGGAAGCTAGCTTGAACATGGTTCATGAATGAGCAATTACAGTGGCAGGGCCAATGGCATTCAATGCTGGAAGAGTTATGACTAAAGAGAGAGCACAAGCTATTTTGGGAAATGCTAAAACCTGGCTTTTTAAGGAGGCTTATAATATCTAAAGGTAAAGAGACGGCTGAAGAGTTAAGAAGCAAAGGGACTTGGAGGGGAAGGTCAATAGTTGCTTATTCATGTTTTATACTATATGTATTGATATTGTTTTATCTGAAAATGTTATGTATGTAAAATTTGTAAACCACCTAAATTGATGATAGGCAGTATAGAAAAAAAGAGTGGCAGTTACTACATTGGGAAGCTTGCAGGGCAGACTAGATGGACCATTTTGGTCTTTTTGCGGTCATTACCATATCACCATGTAAAATAAAATAAATAAATAAATAAATCTGAATGTAATCCTCTGAACTGCTTAAAAAAGTGTGAAAAGTGGAATATAAATCTAAATAAATAAGTTTTAAATTAAAATCTAAATAAATAAAATAAATAATTTTGGGGAAATAATTAATCACATATAAAGTAAAACTGAATTTATATTCTCCCTTATTGTAAGCGTTTTACAACACAAAATTCTTTTTTAAAAGGCCTTAGAAGTTAATAGTTCTTTTTAATTATTTTGTTAGATTTTGGCTAACCAAATGAATTTCAGAAAACTAAAATCTATTTCTTGGCTCCTCTCCCCTGAATCTCACCCAACAGGTGTGAAGGAAGTTTTTTTTTTTTTTGTTTTTTTTTAATAGAAGTCAAACTGCAGCATCGAAAACAAATACTATACAATCCAGCATGCCTCAGTATCTCATTCTCCATGAGACCAAGAGCTATTTTTCTCCTCTAACGCTGGATCTCAGACAATTATATTTTGACAAAGAATGAAAGAGAAATGTTCTTCGGAGTATTGGAATGCAGAGAGACATTAATTATTGACTTTCTTTTTGGGTTAGGCTGATAAGAATGCTTTGTGAAAAGGTTCCAGTAGAAAAATGAAATCTGAATGGGAACACAGACTCTGGCGTTTCAGCAAGTTCATAGAGTGACCTTGTTTTATATTGAATTCTTATTCATTTAAACCTTTGGGATACCTGCTGTAGAGTTCCACATACATTTATGCTTCAGGACCAACTGGTGGATTCTTTTCTTACCATATCGGAAAAAGCAGAGTTGCTTACCTGTAATAGGTGTTCTCCAAGGACAGCAGGATGTTAGTCCTCATAAAACCCACCCGCCGCCCATGGAGTTGGGTTTCTCAGTTGTGTTATTTTCATTCTAATTCTATGTTATAAGACTGAAGAGGGACCTCGCGTGGATGCGTGATATGTGGCATGCTCAGTATGCTGATTCAAAGTTCTGGAAACTTTGACAGAAGTTTTCCATGCCGGGCTCCATCTGATGGTGTCACCCACGTATGAGGACTACCATCCTGCTTCACTTCTTGGAGAATACCTGATATATTAGCCAGAGATTCAAAGATTCCATGCACAAGCGACTGCAGTCATTCCACACAAAAGATGTATTTCACACACAGTTTGATACATTACATATTATTTAAGCAGCTCCTCTCAGAGATGACATAATGACCAAAGTGCCAAAACTCAATGATCCATTTCCAATTGGTTCATGCTAGTCAAAGTCAACTGGTCCCTGGAAAATTTCAACCTGGTTTGCGTTCTGCTGAATTTTTAGAGTTTTCCCCAGATTTGCAGGGGAAAACTGTCAGGTTTTTACTGGAAGGAAATTGGGAAAAAATGTTAAGATAATCAAAACTTTCCATTTGGACTTCTGAAAATCCAATGAGAATATGCTTTTTTCCCAGATTCTTTAGTTTTTGCTTTTTTTTTTAATAATCTGATTTTTCATGCTGCGTTAAGAGTTTTAAAAGATTGTGCAGCAAGCAAATTCAGTGAACCTAGTTTGAAGCAGTTGGCATGTCTCTAGTCCATAAAAAATACATGTGACAAGAAGGCTTCTTCCAGAAAACATTCTAATTCCTGTACTAGTGGGGGGTGGGGGTGGGTGGGGTTTGGGTTTTGTTTTGTTTTAAGTTAAATGAAAAATTATCAGTTTTATGCAGGGCAAGTATGCACTGAACCACTCTTGAAAAGTTCACGTGAGAGCAGTGGTATTATGCTCAATTTGGAAGCAAGATATACAATAGAGAAAGGTGCTATCTTTAGCAGTCAGTTTAACTACTGTTTTAGCACACATTTTTGGTGCATTAAATTTTATTAAAGTAGTACGTACTTTAGTGCAGCTTCGTACATTGGTCCCAAGGTGAGTACAGTACATTAACTCGGTCAAACACTGCTCAACAAGAAGTTAATTTTGCAACTGTTGCGACTCCTCCCTCGGCCAGAGCTACGGGAAGCCTCTTACCTTTCTTCAGTCAGCCGGCCCGACACCAGACACATGTTTGCTGCTCCCACGTGGCCCGGAGGCTGCATTCCTTCATTGGCACGCCAGGACAGTGCCAGCATTTCAGAGCAGCAGGAGCTGCTGACGTCATCGCTCCATGGAGGCCACTATCCCTGGCCTCGCTTGTGGTTTAGAGCCGCCCTCACTCCTTCTCCGTGGCGACAGGGAGCCGCCTTCCCGCATCAGGGCCTGTTCCTCCGCCCAGCCCTGCTTTTCTTCTCAGTGGCAGCATGGCTGCTGTCCATGGTCCTGCCCCTTCCTCCTAAGGAGCACGGCCGTGGGAAGGTACAGAGAAGGGCTACCAAAATGATAAGGGGAATGGAACAACGCCCCTATGAGGAAAGACTAAAGAGGTTAGGACTTTTCAGCTTGGAGAAGAGACAACTGAGGGGGGATATGATAGAGGTGTTTAAAATCATGAGAGGTCTAGAACGGGTAGATGTGAATCGGTTATTTACTCTTTCGGATAGTAGAAAGACTAGGGGGCACTCCATGAAGTTAGCATGGGGCACATTTAAAACTAATCGGAGAAAGTTCTTTTTTACTCAACGCACAATTAAACTCTGGAATTTGTTGCCAGAGGATGTGGTTAGTGCAGTTAGTATAGCTGTGTTTAAAAAAGGATTGGATAAGTTCTTGGAGGGGAAGTCCATTACCTGCTATTAAGTTCATCTAGAGAATAGTCACTGCCATTAGCAATGGTAACATGGAATAGACTTAGTTTTTGGGTACTTGCCAGGTTCTTGTGACCTGGATTGGCCACTGTTGGAAGCAGCATGCTGGGCTTGATGGACCCTTGGTCTGACCCAGTATGGCATTTTCTTATGTTTCTTATGTTCCTGCCAGACTTAAAGGGCCCATGGCCGGATATACCCTGGGCCCCACCTTCTGACTCCTCCCAGGGCATCTCCTCATTCAGCCCTATTTAAGGGCCTTGCAGTCAATCCAGCTTTGCGTTCGCAAGAGTCAGTTCCTGAGTTGGACTGCTCCTGTATCCTCCGTTCCAGCTTCTGGTCCAGGAGTCTTCAAGGATGTCCTTCCTTGCTTCTGCAAGGCATTCCGTTCCTCATCATCCTTGTCTTCTTGTTCCAGTCCTGATGTCTGTTATCCAGTCCTGATGTCCAAGTTCCATTCCTGATGTTCCATCCTGATGTCCGAGTCCCAGTCCTGATGTCAGAGTCCCAGTCCTGATGTCCGAATCATGTTCCCTCAGTCAAGTCCTGATGTTCTAGTCCCGAGATGTTCCATGTTCCAAGTCCTGAGATGTTCCAAGTCCTAATGTTTCTAGTCCTGATGCTCCAGGTCCTGAATAACCCGTGCTTCTGGAGCTTCCTTGCTTTTAATCCAAGTTCCAAGTTTTATCCTCGTCTGTATCCTGTTCCAACTCTGGAGGTTCTGAGGGGTTACTTCGCTCCTGTGCTGTGAGACGTCCTGAGCTTGTCCCGCTCCCCTCATGGTCCGCGACCAGCCGTCCGGCTGTGTAGGTCACTGTGAAGGCTCACCGCCCGTGCTGCCCTGGGTGCCGCTCTTCTGTCTCTGGTTCAGGCCCCTCGCGAGTCCTGGATATCCCTGGAGTCCGTCAGTCACACAGGACTCCCTAGGTTCAGGTCTCCGCAGGCCCTGGTTTTGCTGGGCTTCTGGGTTCTCTTTGTATGGAGTGGGGTTGAAGCAGTCCCCCAACCCCCAAAGATAACACAGAGAGAGAGAGGTTCCTCAAAGTATTTTTATAAAGCAAAGTAGCTGAGTCTAGTACATTTGCTCCGTCACCTCAGGAGCTGCACAAATGACCCTGCCCCCGCTCTCCAGCATTCTAATCCTTAGCACACGTGCTGGAGCAAAGGTACTTTTTGAGCCCCCCCGGCTCTCCAGTTCACCAGCAAACACCCCTTAACACATGTGCTGGATCAAAGGCACTGTTTGAGCCCCCTGGCTCTCCAGTTCACCAGCAAACACCCCTTAACACATGTGCTGGATCAAAGGCACTGTTTGAGCCCCCCTGGCTCTCCAGTTCACCAGCAAATACCCCTTAACACATGTGCTGGATCAAAGGTACTGTTGAGCCCCCCTGGCTCTCCAGTTCACCAGCAAACACACCCTTAACACATGTGCTGGATCAAAGGTACTGTTGAGCCCCCCCCCCGGCTCTCCAGTTCACCAGAAAACATCCCGCCCTAACTTCCCTTAGGGTACAGGTTATCAGTTTCCCTTTTCTGGCTAGGCTGTACCCATGAGGCAGCTGGAGGATTCCTCTCCCTGGAACCTACCTCCATTTTCTTCTCCCCTTTGCTTCCTGGCACTGGCTTTTTCTGGCCACTGCCGCTACCTAGGCACGACCTCTTCCTCTAGCTCCCTAGGCTCACCTGTGTGACTCATTAGTCTGCCACCTGCTCTCCTCCAGGCTCTCCCTACAGGTCAGGTGGTGGTTCTAGGAACCTGGGACTTGTAGTTTCTCGCCCTCACCTGCTCCCCCTGCTGGCTGACTCTAGCATACTAGCCGCCTTATGGTATCTTATCCATTCCTGCCCCCCCCCCCCCCCCGGCAGCGCTGCACTACATCACAGTCACATAGGGGACAGTGTGGTCCATGACCAACCTACGGGCTATATAGGGCACCTGAGGGGTCTTGCTCATCCCCCTTTGTGTCCCCATTCCACATCCCACGTCTGAGTCTCCAGTGTTGTCTGCGACCAGCCCATGGGCTGTGTAGGGCACCTGAGGGACTTTACTCGTCTTCACGTCTCCTCGTTACATTCCAAGTCTTCATGTCTCCTCATCTATGTTCCAAGTCTCCAAGTCTCTTCATCTACATTCCAAGTCTCCATGTTTCCTCATCTACGTTCCAAGTCTCCAAGTCTCTTCATCTACATTCCAAGTCTCCAAGTCTCCTCGTCTACGTTCCAAGTTCCACATCTGAGTCTTCATCCCAAGTTCCACGTCTGAGTCTTCTTTCCAAGTTCCACGTCTGTCTTCAATCCCAGAGTCTCCATCCTCCCTGTCTGGCCTGCCACCTTTGCCATCCCCAGCGGCAGGTCTGAAAGGGCTTGGAGTGGTTGGAGGACCACTCAGAGACCACCTTGCATGGTTGGTCTCACCAAGGCTGTGCAGGTTGGAGGGGCCTGGGCTTCCGGTCCTAGTGGCCCTTGCTTCACCTGCCTCAGTGCTTCCTTGGATGTCCTCTCCTGGTTCACCGGGGCCCAAAGGCACACTTCTCTCGGGGATTGGGAGCGCTCCCTAGTG